>NC_044977.1:52180672-52232396 GCF_008728515.1 Papio anubis
GAGGTGGCGGCGCCTGTAGTCCCAGCTACTCGGGAGGCTGAGGCAGGAGAATGGCGTGAACCCGGGAAGTGGAGCTTGCAGTGAGCTGAGATCTGGCCACTGCACTCCAGCCTGGGGGACAGAGCGAGACTCCGCCTCAAAAACAAAACAAAACAAAACAAAACCAAAACAAAACAAAACAAAACAAAAAAAGAAATTATGAAAGTATTAATTTGGGGAACTGATAAATGTCCATGAAATCTTCACAATCTATGTTCAGAGGCTGCAGCACAGACAGGTGTAAGAAATTATAAACCCTAACTTCCCACAACACCAGAAAAAGCTGATCGGGAGAGGCTCTCAGCCAAATGCAAGTGTGGATGCTGCCCTGGGCAGGAACACAGCTGGGAGGAACTCGGTGAAACCCCGTCTCTACTAAAAATACAAAAAAAACTAGCCGGGCGAGGTGGCGGCGCCTGTAGTCCCAGCTACTCGGGAGGCTGAGGCAGGAGAATGGCGTAAACCCGGGAGGCGGAGCTTGCAGCGAGCTGAGATCCGGCTACTGCACTCCAGCCTGGGCGGCAGAGCGAGACTCCGTCTCAAAAAAAAAAAAAAAGAAATACTAAAAGGAGTTCTTCAAGTCAAAATTATAGGGCGCTACCTATAATCCCAGCACCTTGTGAGCCTGACACAGGAGGATCGCTTGAGCCTGGGAATTCAAGACCAGCCTGGGCAACATAACAAGACCCTGTCTCTATAAAAATTAAAATTAAAATATTAGCCAGCTGTGGTGTTACGCATCTGTAGTCCCAGCTGATTGGGAGGCTGAAGTGGGAGGATCCCTTTAGCCCAGAAGTTTGAGGCTGCAATGAGCACTGATTGTGCCACTGCACTCCAACGTGGGTGACAGAGCAAGACCCTGTCTCAAAAAATAAAATAGGCTGGGTATGGTAGTTCATGACTGTAATACCAGCACTTTGGGAGGCTGAGGCAGGTGGATCACTTCAGGTCAGGAGTTTGAGACCAGCCTGGCCAACACGGTGAAACCATGTCTCTACTAAAAATACAAAATTAGCTGGGTGCAGTGGTGCATACCTGTAATCCCAGTTACTTGGGAGGCTAAGGCAGGAGAATCGCTTGAACCTGGAAGATGGAAGATGCAGTGAGCCAAGATTGCACCACTGCACTCCAGCCTGGGCAATGGAGCAAGACTCCATCTCATAAATAAATAAATAAATAAATAAATAAATAGGGCAGGCGTGGTGGCTCACACCTGTAATCCCAACACTTTGGGAGGCCAAGGCAGGCAGATCACGAGGTCAGGAGTTCAAGACCAGCCTGGCCAACATTGTGAAATCCCGTCTCTATTAAAAATACAAAAAATTAGTCAGGCGTGATGGTGGGTGCCTGTAGTCTCAGCTACTTGGGAGGCTGAGGCAAAGGGATCACTTGAACCTGGGAGGTGGAGGTTGCAGTGAGGCAAGATCACGTCACTGCACTCCAGCCTAGGCAACAGAATGAGACTCCATCTCAAATAAAATAAAAAATAAAATGCCTTAAAAAAATTTTTAAAAACTACAATTTGTTTTATGTAGTTTTCTGTGCCTATGTTTTATTTTATAATAAGATTTTTTAAGATAGAGACATGGTAAAAAAAAAAAAAAAAAAGGGCCGGGCGCGGTGGCTCAAGCCTGTAATCCCAGCACTTTGGGAGGCCGAGACGGGCGGATCACGAGGTCAGGAGATCGAGACCATCCTGGCTAACACAGTGAAACCCCGTCTCTACTAAAAATACAAAAACTTAGCCGGGCGAGGTGGCGGGCGCCTGTAGTCCCAGCTACTCGGGAGGCTGAGGCAGGAGAATGGCGTAAACCCGGGAGGCGGAGCTTGCAGTGAGCTGAGATCCGGCCACTGCACTCCAGCCTGGGTGACAGAGCAAGACTCCGTCTCAAAAAAAAAAAAAAAAGGATTGAAGATGCTTGTGTTGAAAAAAAATGCTGGTGTATTTAAAATGTTTATTAAAGCATGGTGTCTCAATCCTTTTTCATGAGATTAACAATACCTCTTGGTGTTGGTGTCAGAAAGATTATATTCTCAATTGAAAGTGGCTTGGGTCACTCAAGCAACCTAACAAACAATACCAAGTGGTTTATTTATTTGAGACAGAGTTTCACTCTCTAGCCCAGGCTGGAGTGCAATGGTGCAGTCACAGCTCACTGCAACCTCCACCTCCTGGGTTCAAGCGATTCTCCTGTCTCAGCCTCCCGAGTAGCTGGGACTACAGGCATCTGCCACCATGCCCAGCTAATTTTTGTAACTTTAGTAGAGACGGGGTTTCACCATATTGGTCAGGATGGTCTTGAACTCCTGACCTCAGGTGATCCACCTGCCTCGGCCTCCCAAAGTACTGGGATTACAGGCGTGAGCCACTGCGCCCAGCCATACCATGTGGTTTATATTAATAATGAACAATCTCAGGTCCTTGTCACCTGAGCTGTGTCTAGCTATAACCTCTCTGCCTTCATTGTAACAAGAGAAGGTTGGTTGAAATGATTTCTGAGGTCCTTTCTAGTTCTGTGAGTCTGATGATCATTCTCATGTTGTAACACTGAAAATGCACTTTTTTGCATTTTAGCATACTGTAATTTATTTAAATGTACACTGTCAAATACTTAACTCTCCTGAAGGGCCTTTACCTGCCATGATACCTTCTCTGTGGGTCTCCCCTTTAAGATTGCTTATCTTCGGAACTACAGGCATCAGTTGGGCCTTAGTTAAAGCGTAGTACAACCAAAATGTGGATTCCCATGCAATCTGAAAGAATGAACTAGACCTACATTACTGATATTGTGGAAAAGTTTCCAAGATGAGGCAAAAACACGAATTTCAAAACAGTATACAATATAACAATATTGAGAGTTTTTGTTTTGTTCTGTTTTGTTTTAGAGATAGGGTCTCACTCTGTCACCCAGGCTGGAGTGCAGTGGTGTGATCATGGCTCACTGCAGCCAAGACCCCTTGGGCTCAAGCAATCCTCCCACCTCAGCTTCCCAAGTAGCTGGGACTACAGGTACACACCACCAAATCTGGCTAATTTTTGTATTTTTTGTAGAGATGGAGTCTTGTCATATTGCCCAGGCTGGTCTTGAAGTCCCCAGGCTCAAGTGCTCCACCTGCCTCAGCCTCCCAAAGTGCTGGGATTATAGGTGTGAGCCACCATACTCAGCCAATATTGAGCTTTTAAAAAACCTAACATACCATTAGTGTTCTCCGGAAAGTAGAATATGGTGGGTGGAAAAATGTTATGTGAGAAAGAAGGGGCATTACTTTTCTTCCGAACATTTTAATGGAATTGCTTAAAATTATTTTATTTATTTATTTATTTAGAGACAGGGTCCCACTTTGTTGCCCAGGCTAGAGCACAGTGGGATGATCTTGGCTCAATGCAGCCTCGAGCCTCAAGCGATCCTCCCATCTCAAGCCACCTGAGTAACTGGGACTACAGGCATACACCACCACACCTAGCTAAAAATTATTTTTAAATTGTACGCCCCATCTACCCTGATGTGATTATTGCACATTGTATGCCTGTATCAAAATATCCCATGGAGGCTGGGCGCGGTGGCTCACGCCTGTAATCCCAGCACTTTGGGAGGCTGAGGCAGGAGGATCACCTGAGCTCAGGAGTTTGAGACCAGCCTGGCCAACATGGTGAAACTCCATCTCTATTAAAAGTACAAAAATTAGCTGGGTGTGGTGGCAGACACCTGTAATCCCAGCTACTCAGGAGGCTGAGGCAGGAGAATCACTTGAACCCAGGAGGCAGAGATTGAAGTGAGCCAAGATCACACCACTGCACTCCAGTCTGGGTGACAAGAGTGAGACTCTGTCTCAAAAAAAAAAAAAAAAAAGAAAAAAGAAAAAAAAGAAAAGTCCCATATACCCCTTAAATATATACACCCATTATGTACCCACAAAAACAAAAAATTTAAAAAATTATTTTAAAATTGAAAAATTATATAGTGCTTATAATAAAATGCACAGCTTGATGATTTTTCACAAATGGAATACTCCCATATTATTAACACCCAGATAATGAGTCACAACAGCCCTGGACCCGAGAAACCACCTCTGTCCTCTCCCAGTCAGTATCTCCCTCCTGTAACCACTATGCTTATTTCTAACAGGGCTGCTAACTTTTCAAAAAAATCCCCAGAACATTCTGGATGTTATTTTTTTTACAAGCAAAATTACTTTTACAATATAAAATGTCAAAATAAAATAGCCTTAAATTAAGGATTTATTTATGCAACAACAAACGATTTAACCAATTCTGGGAACACAAAAATAAAGGTCAGTCTCCAATTCCAAGAAGCTCACAGACTAATGGGAGAAACAAAACTAAATGATTAAATAACAGTTCTAGGCTGAGTGCAGTGGCTCATGCCTGTAATTCCAGCACTTTGGGAGGCTGAGGCAGGCGGATCACTTGAGGTCAGGAGTTCGAGTCCAGTCTGGCCAACATGGTGAAACCCCCATCTCTACCAAAAAACACAACAATTAGCTGGGTGTAGTGGTGTGCGTCTGTAGTCCCAGCTACTTGGGGAGGCTGAGTGGGGAGAATCACTTGAACCTGGAGGTGGAGGTTGCAGTGAGCCAAGATTGTGCCACTGCACTCCAGCCTGGGTGACAGAGTGAGACCCTGTCTGTAAATAAATAAATAAGGGTTCTGACAGAAATATGAATCCAGCACTGCCACTGCAAGGGAAGACTAGGGGAAGCTGAGAAAGATTTCACAGAAAAGTGAGGCTTTAAAGGATGAATAGGAGCTGGTAGTTATCAGCTACCATAAACAATGGAAATAAACAAATAGAAACTAGCTCTTTAAGAAACAGTCTATGGGGAGGCCTGGCTACTGGTTAATCCTATCTGGTTTGGCTTCTGAAGCCATCAGTCAGGATGACATCACCACTGATCAGGTTCCTTGGGGCGGTGTGCGTTTGCCAGGTGTATAATGAGGAAAAGGAAGTCTCCGGAAACCTCCCCTGGCATCCCAGGAGGCGAAAGCTATGCACTGCGCAGAGGCTGGGAAGGCTTTAATTAAATTCAACCACTGTGAGAAATACATCTACAGCTTCAGTGTGCCCCAGTGCTGCCCTCTCTGCCAGCAGGACCTGGGCTCGAGGAAGCTGGAGGACGCACCTGTTAGCATCGCTAATCCATTTACTAATGGACATCAAGAAAAATGTTCATTCCACCTCAGACCAACTCAGGGAACATTTCTTAGGTACAGTGTTTTTAAAGTGTTAAATTGCGTTGTGCAAACTTTTCCTTCTGTTTTAGTCACTAAAATTTCCTTAATATATAATGTGTGAGGTTTGGTGGACAATTTTTTCAGCTTTGGCCTTAAATCCTGAGATGCAGGCCTACTGGCTTCAAAAAATTGATGGTGTGCATATGTTCCTGCAGTGATAAGTGCAAGAATATATGTGGAATATATGAGGAGTAAACCTGCTCATATGATTTTCAGAGAGAAAAACATTGCTCAGAGGCTAACCGGGAAAATGACCCAGCAGCTAATATCTAAATAATACCTTTACCGCCAGTTAATTTGTAGTTTCAGTGACAAACAGGTACAACATACCAGGCCTGATGAACTGGCACTTACAGACTATTTTGTATGGAGGCAAATTAAATTGAAGACTAGAACTGATCTATTTCCATTGTAGACACCACCTGGCTTTAAGAACAAATTCAGTTTTCTCTTGCTGAGAGTGCTAGTATAAACAAAAAGGATGAATTAGAAACCAAAAGAAAGGATTATACTTTTTTTTTTTTTTTTTTTTCCTAAGATGGAGTTTCGATCTTGTTGCCCAGGCTGGAATGCTATGGTGTCTCAGTTTACTGCAATCTCCACCTCCTGGGTTCAAGTGATTCTCTCGCCTCAGGCTCCCGAGTAGCTGGGACTACAGGCGCTCGCCACCACACCTGGCTAATTTTTGCATTTTTAGTAGAGATGGGTTTCACCATGTTGACCAGGCTGGTCTCAAACTCTTGACCCCAGGTGATCCACCCGCCGCAGCCTCCCAGAGTGCTGAGATTACAGGCATCAGTCACTGTGCCCGGCCAGGTTTATATTTTATTGTACCCGTGGAGTTTACCAATAGGATTAGGATCGGCCCAGAGTAGGCCAGGCTTTAGGAGAGCATGGGTCATAGAATGTTGGTGTATGCCTTAGGAAACATGTTCGGCTCCTGCGTATCATTAGTCTAATGCTCCCTAGAGTTCACCCTCCTAACTTTCCTGTCCCCTCAAGAGTGCTGATTTCGAATAAGAAAACGGGAGTTGACTACTCACCTTCCTGCCTACTAACTTCCTTAATCAATTTCCTTCTGGTCCCTATGAGGATGAAATGAACCAACATATGTAAAAGGTTTTGGTCATCCTGTTAGGTGCTAAACAGACAGCATCCCTGGGCCTTGCTCAGGGAGGCAGCCAATGCAGAGAGGGCACAACACAGAGAGGGCATTACAGGCTGGGGCATCATAAAGCCCCTGATGCCTATCCTGGTTCTTCTAACCAGCTCCAAGTGTCTCTGGTTCCTTATCTGTAAAACAAAGACTAATTTATTTATTTATTTTTTTGAGACAGGGTCTTCCTCTGTTGCCCAGGGTGGAGTGCAGTGGTGCAATCTTGGATCACTGCCACCTCCGCCTCCTGGGTTCAAGCAATTCTCGTGTCTCAAGTCATCCGAGTAGCTGGGATTACAGGTGCCCTCCACCACACCCAGCTAATTTTTGTATTTTATTTTTTAGTACAGACGAGGTTTCACAATGTTGTCCAGGCTGGTCTTGAACTCCTGGTCTCATATGACTTGCCCACCTCAGCATCCTAAAGTGCTAGGATTACAGGCTTGAGGCACCACGCCTGGACTAATTTTTAATCTTAAAAATTAAATAATTTCAATAAAAATATTGAAGATGATGATCCTGGCACCTATTATTCTGTTTCCTGGGGGCAACTTCACAGCCCTGAACAGCAGGTATAGCTAGAACTGGGTTTGTCTCAAGGAAATGTTTTTGCTGATAAGAGGGAAGTCTATTTGAACTTAACACAAATGGTAAGCACATAGTAGGTTTAGCAACAGGGTATATAAGCCTGTCCCAACCTTCAATTATGATGTTTCACCCACAAGCTCCTTCCCATCCTGTTCTTTTCATGTTCACTTCAGACCCTAACAACAAAGCCTGGTAGAATCAACCTTCAAATCAAATGAAGGTAGATCAACCTTCATTTGATCCTAATCAGAACCGTGAAGCCCAAACTGTTTTGGGGTTTTGTTTTGTTTTTGACAATCAGGGTCTCCCTTTGTCGCTGAGGCTGGAGTGCAGTGGCACAATCATAGCTCACTGAGGCCTTGAATTCCTGGGCTCCAGTGATCCTCCCAACTCAGTCTCCCATGTAGCTGGGACTACAGGCAAGAGTCACCATGCCTCTCCCCCTACTTGTATTTTTGTTTTTGAGACAGTCTTACTCTGTCACCCAGGCTGGAGTGCAGTGGCACAATCTCCGCTTACTGCAACCTCCGCCTCACGAGTTCAAGCAATTCTCATGCCTCAGCCTCCCAAGTAGCTGGGATTACAGGCACGTGCCACCAGGCCCAGCTAAGTTTTGTATGTTTAGTAGAAACAGGTTTTCACATGTTGGCTAGGCTGGTCTTGAACTCCTGGCCTCAAGAGATCCTCCCATCTCAGCCTTCCAAAGTGCTGGGATTACAGGCGTGAGCCATTGCACCCAGCTGGCTCTATTTATTTTCTTAGTCTCGCTCTGTCGCCCAGGGTGGAGTGCAGTGGTGCGATCTTGGCTCACTGCAATCTCCACCTCCCGGGTTCAAGTGATTCTTGTGCCTTAGCCTCCTGAGTACCTGGGACACAGGAGCACACTGACATGCCCGGCTAATTTTTGTATTTTCAGTAGAGATGGGGTCTCGCCATGTTGGCCAGGCTGGTCTCAAACTCCCGGCTTCAAGTGATCCGCCCACCTTGGCCTCCCAGTGCTGGAATTATAGGTTTGAGCCACTGTGCTTGGGCTCCTCCTACTTTAAATGCCAGTTCTTCATGCCAAACACATGCAAACCAGAAAAAAAAAAAAAAAACCTTGGCCGGGCGCGGTGGCTCAAGCCTGTAATCCCAGCACTTTGGGAGGCCGAGGCGGGTGGATCACAAGGTCAGGAGATCGAGACTATCCTGGCTAACATGGTGAAACCCCGTCTCTACTAAAAATACAAAAAAAAAAAACTAGCCGGGCGCGGTAGCGGGCGCCTGTAGTCCCAGCTACTTGGGAGGCTGAGGCGGGAGACTGGCGTGAACCCGGGGGGCGGAGCTTGCAGTGAGCCGAGATCGCGCCACTGCACTCCAGCCTGGGAGACACAGTGAGACTCCGTCTCAAAAAAAAAAAAAAAAAAAAAAAAAACCTTGTTTCTTTCAGGGAGTATGATGGAAGGTCTGATCTTCATGTTGGAATAACTAACACAAATGGTAAGTGCAGTTTTGTGGCTTAAAAAACCCCCACTACCCAGTAAAAGGAAAGCAGTATTTGTGGAGATTTGATTATGGCAACATCTAATGAGTGATTCCATTGTTCACTGGGTTCTTCTACTGCACCATGAGGTGGGCATTGCCCCCAAATGAGAAATATTTGACTTTATGGCAAATTATTACTAACAATATGAAATATTTGAAAGCTCTTTAATATTTTCTCAGTGAAGAGCTATACAAATCAGTGTATTTTTTATTGATTTTTAAAATAAGAAGAAATAGATGTCCAGTGAGATTGACTTGCCCAAGACCTCGTATCTTGTGTCCAAACCAGAATTTGGAACCAGGCCCTCTGACTTCCAATCCTATGCTCAGCTGACTACCACTGGGTCCCCACATTCTAGGGACTTCAGGAGTAAAGCAGGATATGGTGGGGCCTGCAGTTTTTTGTTTTTTGTTTTTTTTTAAAGGAAAGTGAAGATTAAATAAAACTGTTCCTTTGCCACCTATAGCTCTGAGGGCAGTGTGTGCAACCCTTCAGCCAGAAGCTTTCTTGTCTGCAGGAAAAGGGCCTGGATGGAGCCACCTGCAGGATATGTAGCCTGGATATGGTGAGGCAGGTGAGGCACCTAGCCAGGCCTCACAGTGAAGTCTAATAACAGCCTTTCCTTACCCACTGAGGCAAGAGAAAGTGACACTGATTAGAAATCCAGAACGGTTCTGAACTTAGTTACCCACAAGAACAGGCATACTTACCACCCATCTTTAGCAGGTGGACATTTATTCTTGATTTAAGGAGACAAGATTGACCCATTGGTAAATACAGAACTTCAATAAAAATATTGGAGACGATGATCCTGGTACCTATTATTGTCTCTGTTTCCTGGGGGCAACTTCACAGCCCTGAACAGCAGGTAGAGCTAGAACTGGGTTTCTCTCAAGGAAATGATTGCTAGTAACAGGGAAGGCTACATAAACCCCTCCCTGACTCTAGGCAAATCTAAATCTCATTAGGCGGAAGAAAGATTCTAGAACCTCCACCCTGGATTTATATTATGTAAAGTTACCACATGGCTACTGTCATTTTCTGATGTCCCTTTTTCACAGAGGTGTGTGTCTCCTTGAGGCGCCACATGACTTTGGTTTTGATTTGCAGGGGTTGTGTATAACTACAGTGCACATGGTGTCCAGCGAGATGGAGCAGGGTGGGAACAGAGCATAAGCATCCCATTACTGCAGCCCCACATGTATGGAATGATGGAGCAATGGGACAAGTACCTGGAAGACTTCTCCACCTCGGGGACCTGGCTGCCTCACAGGTACACAACTGCAAATGCTGCACCCTCGCTGGCACTCACATGCTATGCAAGTGGGATCCCCGTGTGGCCTCAGCTCACAGAGGACTCCGCAGCATTTAGCTTCACGTTGAGCCGATACAGAGATATTAACATCGCTAACAGAATTTAAACAGGGGTTGAACTACTCTAGATTTTCTGCAGTTGGGTCAGCACACACATATAACAAAATTACAGCGTTTTAAGAGCTGAAAGGACTAGAATCTGTATTCAGTTATTTCAGTTGTGTGACAAGGTATTTTTACACATATATAGCAAGTCACGATATATTTCTTTAAAACAAAAATTTAAAAAAACAATATTCAGGCTGGGTACGGTGGCTGTCGCCTGTATTCCTAGCACTTTGGGAGACTGAGGCAGGTGGATCACCTGAGGTCAGAAGTTTGAGACCAGCCTGGACAACATGGTAAAACCCCGTCTCTATTAAAAATACAAAAATTAGCCAGGCGTGGTGGCGGACGTCTGCGGTCCCTACTTGGGAGGCTTGGGCAGGAGAATCACTTGAACCCAGGAGGCGGAGGTTGCAGTGAGCTGAGATCACGCCATTGCACTCCAGCCTGGGCAACAGAGTGAGACTCCGTCTCAAAAAAAGAAAAACAAAACAGAACAAAAAAAAAACAACAAAAAACAATGTTCAAAATGTAAAAGCTTCTTTTTTGTAATTTTAGCAATTTCAAGTTAATTTCTCACTCTCAACATTTTATAAGATGTATAGCATATTTGTGGATTTATTTTGAGGTTTCCCTTGAAATAAGTTTGGATACTACGGAATATCATAAAACTCATATGGAATTCCATCTCTGAAATCTAGAAGTTCAATGAGTTCCCCAAATTGGTAGTTAACTTGCAACTGAGTAACCACTCTGAACATCTGGGTGAATCTATGCCAATCTGCAGCAAGCAGATGCCCAGAGACCAACCATCCCCCAGAATTACATGAAGCCCAAAACAATCTGGGCTTCATGATTCTGATTAGCATCAAATGAAGGTTCTGCCAGGCTTTGTAGTTAGGGTCTGAAGTGAACATGAAAAGAATAGGATGGGAAGGAGCTTGTAGGTGAAACATTATAATTGAAGCTTGGGACAAGCTTATATACCCTATTGCTAAACCTCCTATGCACCCAGGCTGGAGTACAGTGGTACGATCTTGGCTTACTGCAACCTCTGCCTCCTGGGTTCAAACAATTCTCCTGCCTCAGCCTCCTAACTAGCTAGGACCACAGTCGTGCACCACCATGCCCAGCTAACTTTTGTATTTTTTGTAGAGACAGGGTTTCACCTTGCTGGCCAGGCCAGTTTCAAACTCCTGACCTCAAGTGATCCTCCCACTTTGGCCTCCTGAAGTGCCGGGATTACAGGTGTGAGCCACTGCACCTGGCCTGAAGTGCACATCTTGAAGCTTCTTAACCACATGAACCAGTAGAGGCCTTGCTTGCTGAGGCACCTGATGGGTAGCTTCACGGCCTGTTCCTGAGCAGCCTTTTCTTCTCAACACCCTTGTTCTCTTCCGTAAGGTATGAAGAAGACCACCACAACTGCTACACTTACACACTCACGTTCATTAACTGCGTTCTGATGGCAGAAGGTAGACAGCAACTGGACAAGAGTGAATTTACGGAGAAGTACGTAGTCCCACGGACAAGGCTGGCGTCCAAGTTCATCACACTCTACCGGGCGATACGGGAGCATGGCTTCTATGTCACTGACTGTCCCCAGCACGAGGCACAACCCCCTGAAGGTGGTGGTTTGTGCTGAGAGCTATGTTAAGTGCAGCCTGGGCATTGGGGGTAAGGTGGTTGCTACCTTTAATCAGTACTATGGATTTCTAAATGCATTTAACTGTGGTTAATAAAAACGTGTATGGGCCAGGTGTGGTGACTCACACCTGTAATCCCAGCACTTTGAGAGGCTGAGGCGGGTGGGTCACCCGAGGTCGGGAGTTCGAGACCAGTGTGACCAACATGGAGAAACCCCGTCTCTGCTAAAAATATAAAATTAGCCGGACATGGTGGCGCATGCCTATAATCTCTGCTACTAGGGAGGCTGAAGCAGGAGAATCGCTTGAACCCAGGAGGTGAAGGTTGCGATGGGTTAAGATCATGCCATTGCACTCCAGTCTGGCAAGAGTGAAACTCCATCTCAAAAAATAAATAAATAAAAAATAAAAACGTGTATGGCTTCCCTTCAAGCATATGTCAGCTTACGTCGTAAGACTTTATAAAATAAAAATTGCCCCAGATGTTAAAAATTATATGTATTAAAACAAAATTATTATTATTATTTTTTGAGACGGAGTCTTGCTCTGTCACCCAGGCTGGAGTGCAGTGGCCGGATCTCAGCTCACTGCAAGCTCCTCCTCTCGGGTTCATGCCATTCTCCTGCCTCAGCCTCCCGAGTAGCTGGGACTACAGGCACCCGCCACTTCGCCTGGCTAGTTTTTTGTATTTTTTAGTAGAGACGGGGTTTCACCGTGTTAGCCAGGATGGTCTCGATCTCCTGATCTCATGATCCGCCCGTCTCAGCCTCCCAAAGTTCTGGGATAACAAAATTATTTTCTTATCAATGAGGTTTTTAAACTAAGAATCCATTTACAGCATAAAGTGGCAGCACATTTTATTCACAGAGCAATGAAAATTATTCCTATAAATGAATGTGAGCTGAACAAATTCACCTTCCAATGTGCATGCAGAAAGTGGGGATGTGAAGACAGCAAGGTGGGTGAAACACAAGTTATGAGGTAATGAGTACTTTCCCCTCGTGGTTTTTAGTTTAAAAGCACATGCTAAGGGCCGGGTGCAGTGGCTCATGTCTGTACTCTCAGCACTTTGGGAGGCTGAGGCGGGCAGATCACGAGGTCAGGAGTTTGAGACTAGCCTGGCCAACATGGTGAAACCCTGTCTCTACTGAAAATACAAAAATTAGCTGGGCGTGGTGGTGAGTGCCTGTAATCCCAGCTACTCGGGAGGTTGAGGCACGAGAATCGCTTAAACCCAGGAGGCAGAGGTTGCAGTGAGCCAAGATTGCAGCACGGGACTCCAGCCTGGACGACAGAACAAAACTACATCTCAAGAAAAAAGAAAAAAAAAAAAAAAAGCCCATGGTAAGCTCATGATAGTGAACAACGGTAAAACAAAACCAAAACCCCTCAGAATCTAAATCAGGAAATGGTCACCCCTTTTAAATGAGCTCTTCTGAGTCTATTTGCACAAACGAGCCCAGCGACGCCTCAAATCAGTAAAATTCCAGCCTGTGTCCATTTCATTTTGCCTGACCCAACACATGGAGGTTCGGGGGTTGGGTTTGTGCCACAAAGCACTTCCTCTGCCCACTGAAAAGGCAGAGTTCAGAAAGGACAGGAAGAGAGGGCTATCTTCTTTCTCTGATACCTTCACAGGAGGACGCTGGGGAAACTGGGATGAGAAACTGTAAACAAATGAGGTGACTTTTAACAAGTACGTTGGAGTTTGTGTACTGAAATTATCACTGAACTTCAAAAGGCCAACAGGCAAAACATTCCCGAATTGCTCTTTGGAAACTTCTTCCAGAACTCGGTTGTTTTTGACCAAATGTGATGTACTACTTCACTTAATCCCCAGTCTTGGTACCAACTGATGTCTAATTTCCAAAAATCAAACCCATCTTAAAGGTACCAATAACTGCCTCGTGTTAAAATAACTTAGGGAAAAGCCATTATACCAAGATGGATCCAACACCCAGTTCCATATTAAACTAAACAAAACTTAAGCTCAGCCAATCCTAAATGGCCAACTGAACATTAGTTACACAATCAGATACTTGCCACTGGGATAACCTAAATAAGACAACTGCTTAAACTTTAACCAACCAACTTCTCTCCTGTGCCTCCTCACACACCCTCTAAAAGCCTCCCTTCACACCCTTCCTCAGGAGCCCGAACCACCTCGGTTTTGGTGCGGCTTGATTCACGAATGGCTGTCTGCTCAAATAAACTTAAACATGCTTTATCCTTTAACATTAGTAATAAGGATATTCAGAAAACTTGCTACAGATCCTTAAAGCTTGTTTCCAAAGAGGCATTTAGTCCATGTTTCAGCACAGTTAACTTCAGTGGGAAAGAATGCACGGCAAAGCAACATTTGCATTTACAAGCTCAGGTACTTTCCTTCAAATACAAAACTGCCCACCCAGAATTTGATACCATTTTAAGCAGAACTATGACATGGTGTTCAAGAAGTCAACAAAACCCCAGAGGGTAAAGATGAAAGAATTCCAATCTGCCCTCATTTCTTCACATTTTATACTAGGATTCAGCTTCTCTAGTCTAATTTTTTTTTTTTTTTTTTTTTTGAGACGGAGTCTCGCTCTGTCGCCCAGGCTGGAGTGCAATGGCGTGATCTCAGCTCACTGCAAGGTCCGCCGGGTTCCCGCCATTCTCCTGCCTCAGCCTCCCGAGTAGCTGGGACTACAGGCGCCCACAACCGCGCCCGGCTAATTTTTTGTATTTTTAGTAGAGACGGGGTTTCACCGTGGTCTCGATCTCCTGACCTTGTGATCCGCCCGCCTCGGCCTCCCAAAGTGCTGGGATTACAGGCGTGAGCCACCGCGCCCGGCCTAGTCTAATTCTTTACTCATTATTAGTAGTAACAGCAGCTGCAGTTAATGAGTATTCATAAAGGACTCCACACCAGAAGAAACACTTATTCTTCCTTGTAGGTGGGTCCTAACATTATGCTTCTTTTATAGATGAAAAGGGAAATTGAGGAAATGACTTGTCCAAAGCCACACAGTGGCAAAACTGGGGTTCAAACCAGGGTTCGACCACAAAAGCTGCGCCTGTAACCCCTGGGCCACACTGCAGTGGTCAAGAGGACAACCCCAGCAAATGGAAAGGGACCAGCTGTACCTAGTACGTGCAGAAACTGGGTCAATACTTCGCCATTAGAGAAGAAAAAGGAGAAAATCAGGATTTGCTTTTATCAACATTCAAACACAGAAAGGTGGTAAACAATGAAAGTCAGCTAAAATAATTAAGAAATGCCTATTTCATGCTAATTTCCCTTAGGGGCTGCAGCTCTTTTCATTTATTTTCTTGGAGACAGGGTCTTTCTCTGTTGCCCAGGCTGGAGTCCGGAGGCACAATCACGGTTCACTGCAGCCTCAACCTCCTGGGCTCAGGCAATTTCCCCACCTCAGCCTTCCCAGTGGCTGGGACTACAGGTGCATACTACCACGCCCAGGTAATTTAAAAAATTATTGGCCGGGCGCGGTGGCTCAAGCCTGTAATCCCAGCACTTTGGGAGGCCGACACGGGCGGATCACGAGGTCAGGAGATCGAGACCATCCTGGCTAACACGGTGAAACCCCGTCTCTACTAAAAATACAAAAAACTAGCCGGGCGAGGTGGCGGGCGCTTGTAGTCCCAGCTACTCGGGAGGCTGAGGCGGGAGAATGGCACAAACCCGGGAGGCGGAGCTTGCAGTGAGCTGAGATCCGGCCACTGCACTCCAGCCCGGGCTACAGAGCAAAGACTCCGTCTCAAAAAAAAAAAAAAAAAAAATTATTTGTAAAGACAGGGTCTCATTATGTTGCCCAGGCTGTTCTCAAGTGATCCTCCCACTTAAGCCTCCCAAAGTGCTGAGATTCTCACCCCTTAATTTTCAAGAAAAGCTTTAGATGGTCCCCATTCTGTATTTTAGGGGGTGCTCTCCAATCTGGAGGTGACATTGGCAAAAGCTGGCCTCATATTTCTTCTCTCGTGCTTCAGCAGGCTACGAATTCCTTTTTTTTTTTGAGATGGAGTTTTGCTCTTGTTGCCCAGGCTGTAGTCAGTGGTGTGATCTCGGCTTACTGCAACCTCCACCTCCCGGGTTCAAGCGATTCTTCCTGAGTTGCTGTGATCACAGGCGCCCGCCACCACATCTGGCTAATTTTTTGTATTTTTAGTAGAGACGGCGCTTCACCATGGTGGCCATGCTGGTTTTTGAACTCCTGGCCTCAAGCAATCCACCTGTCTCGGCCTCCCAAAGTGCTAGGATTACAGGCATGAGCCACCGCGCCTGGCCCCCTCCTCTTAATAAGACCACATACCAATCTATAAAAAATTAGGTTTTGCCCCTAATAAAGGAAATCAGTTACTGATTTACACCAACAGATGGCAATGTTGCTCAGTCCGTAGAATTATGAACTGAGACTCCTTCTATCAAGTTTCCTTTATCACATCAGCTAAATGCTAACTGAAGCAGCAGGGAGACTCAGCACTGGCAGTAACTCTGTTCCCCAGATGACATCCCAAGTTTCTTCCCAGCACCTCCCGAGATGTGCTTCTTCACTCCACTGTTCAGCACTCCCCAGAGCACACATCTGGGACTTGATCAGTGTTCATGGGATGACCACCGGGATCCTTTTCACAGTAAGTGCCGAAGTGTTTCCTGTCTGAAAGACTAAAATGATCTATATGAAGGTAATTCTCCAAAGCCTCTACAGCATGCATGAATTACTCCTAGAACCAGGAAAACCTACCAGCCACTATTAAAACAAAAAACAAAAAGCAAAATTTAAAAAAACCTCCCAATGGCTGCATCTAGCCCCCTGTGTACAGCAGGTGCTTACTGCAGTATTGCCTCTCCTCCCAGTCTCCTCAGCTGTCTTTACTACTTTACCTCCAACTATTTTTCCATCACTTCCTTCCCCTCCACTGTCTCACCTACCAAGGCATAAAATAGGCTTTTCACTTCCTAGTGAAAATAAGGATGGCAATGCTTAACTTTGTCTGAAAGGGGAAAAGTACACCTATTGTGTGCCAGACCCTTTTGTATGTCATCTCATTTCATTTAGTCTGCAAAGCAAACTCAGGAGGTGGTAATTATCCTCATTTTACTGTTGAGGAAACCAAGGCTCAGAGTGATCAAGCAACATTCCTTTAGGTTACCACTGTTTTCCCAGTGGCGATTTGAAATGTGGACTCAAGTTTTCTGATTCTACTTTAGCAGAATGTGCCATTTAAAAGTTAGGAAAATCCCAGCACTTTGGGAGGCCAAGGCAGGCAGATCACCTGAGGTCAGGAGTTCCAGACCAGTCTGGCCAACATGGTGAAACCCTGTCTCTACTAAAAATACAAAAAGTAGCCGGACAGGGTGGCGGGCACCTGTAATTCCAGCTACTCGGGAGGCTGAGGCAGGAGAATCTCTTGAACTTGGGAGGTGGAGGTTGCAGTGAGCCAAGATCTCACCACTGCACTCTAGCCTGGGCAACAAGAGCAAAACTCTGTCTCACATACACACACAAAAAGTTAGGAAGAACATTTGCCTTTGAAATACTGTTTATGAAAATATAAAGACTCTAAAAATTTTAAATGACAGAAACTTTTCACTTAAAAGAGATCATACTTGCAATAAAAATATTGCCTCCTAGTTTAACCATTTTACAAATATGATTTTTACATCATGTAAAAAGCATCCCTATATTTCACAAAATTAGAGAGACTCAAATTTTCCAGTTTTAAGATCAACTTTAGAAATGGGCCTCGGTTATAGTGTTAGGGGAGTTAATATTCATGGGATGATTATTCAAGTTTGTAATGAGATTTTAAAAATTCAGTTCAGTTAGTAAAATTGTACATGGGAGGTGGGTGGTGGGAGGAGAGAAAATTTCTTTCTTTTTAATCCAAGTGCTTCTCCACAAGGGTGAAAATAAGAACCACATTCAAGTTAATAGAATTTTTTTCTTAAAAAATTATCAATTTAAAGTTATCAATAAGTAACAATGAAACTTCAGGTTTTTTTTTTTTGGATGGAGTCTCACTCTGTCCCCCAGGCTAGAGTGCAGTGGCGTGATCTGGGCTCACTGCAACCTCCACCTCCTAGGTTCAAGTGATTCTCCTGCCTCAGCCTCCTAAGAAGCTGGGATTACAGGCGCCACCACCACGCCCAGCTAATTTTTTTTTTTTTTTTTTTTTTTTGTATTTTTAATACAGACAGGGTTTCACCATGTTGGCCAGGCTGATCTCGAACTCCTGACCTGAAGTGATCCACCTACCCTGGCCTCCCAAAGCGCTGGGATTACAGTGCTTTTTGAGCTCTCCTTTACCCACACAACCACATGATTAGGTAAACAACATTAGCCACATGCTAGAAATAAGAAAACTGAAGTTATCAAGGCAAGTAAATTGCTCAGGGCACACTACCACAGGGAAGCAGAGCTGAGATTTGAAGCGTTCCTTTCTAGAAGGTTCATTTCACTACCCAGTTTTCAGAATTCTCTCTGGGGAATTAAAAGCCAAGCACCACACACTGCACCAAGGTTCTTACCCTTAGATTCATAGGTGGTCATCATGGAATCTTTCTGATGCTGTTTTCGAAATCACAGGCACAACCAGTAAGTAAGGGGGCCTCAGGCTGCACCCCATCCCTGAGGTAGAGGACTGTGTGGGAGCACAAAGCTGGCTCTGCCTGATATGGTGGGTGGCCTTCCTTGTTCACCACCACCACCACCAGACAACAGGGTTCTATTTCTGACTGCATGTAATTTTTAGGATAGTGCCATTTCAGCTGAGACACTGATCTCAGGTCCAGTCCTCCGTGTGCATGACTGGTAGTGATGCACACCTGCCAACATCTCTGAGCCTCAAACACCCCTCTGTGGGTCCCTCCTCCTGAATTCACAAGGCTGCTGCAGGGATAAATACACAGGCATCTGCCCCATCTCAACTCCCACTCTCCAAATGTTTGCTATTATGGTTTGCCAATTTGGATAGCCAATACCCCATACAACAAACATGTAAGGGCTTGCAGCAAAATCATTCAAGTAGTGTCTGGACCAGTTAAGAGAATATAGCTCAGGCTACTACCTTAGCTGGTCACCCTCTACCACCAAAGAGCAAGTATTTCCCCTTCCCATTCCCCCCTCCTCCTTTTTTTTTTTTTTTTTGCGACAGGGTCTTGCTCTATCGCTCAGGCTGGAGTGCAGTGGCATGATCTCCGCTCACTGCAACCTCTGCCTCCTGGGCTCAAACGATCCTCCCACCTTAGCCTCTTGAGTAGCTGGGATTACAGGCATGTGCTACGATGCTTGGCTAATTTTTGTTAGTAGAGAGGTTTCACCATGTTGCTCAGGCTGGTCTCAAACTCCTGGGCTCAAGCGATCCATGGGCCTTGACCTCCCAAGTGCTGGGATAATAGGTATGGGCCACCATGCCCAGCCACCCATCTCCCTTCTCTTGCCACCAAATGCCCTTAGGTAACTTAAGTCTTCATGACTTTCTCACCAATTACAAAAAGGCTTTATTATATTTTGCTAAATGTTAATTGCTTTCATTATGTCTCCAAACATTATTTCACCACTCATTTTTATAACAAGTTCAGTGAAGATATGCTTATATAATATTGTACAATATTGTTGTGTTCTGTAACACTCTTTTGGGAACAGCTTAGATGTAGGTAACAAGAGATGCCTGTGTATGAAAGTGCTTCATAAACTGTACTGTATAAATGTAAACTACTACCATTTTCAGGTAAAATCAGAGAATAAATGTCTCTGTTGTTGGAAGTGTCCTCTCAGGACTCATCTAGTCCAACCTCCGCAGTGACTGGATGAGGGCACAGACTGAGGCCAGAGGCACGAGGCTCGGGATTGGAGAGTTAGAGGCCAACGCAAGGACAGAATCTGCATTCCTAGCACAGGGATCTTTCTCCTCCCCTGTGTAATTTATCTTTAAAAACACTGATATGGCCGGGCGCGGTGGCTCAAGCCTGTAATCCCAGCACTTTGGGAGGCCGAGACGGGCGGATCACGAGGTCAGGAGATCGAGACCATCCTGGCTAACACGGTGAAACCCCGTCTCTACTAAAAAATACAAAAAACTAGCCGGGCGAAGTGGTGGGCGCCTGTGGTCCCAGCTACTCGGGAGGCTGAGGCAGGAGAATGGCGTGAACCCGGGAGGCAGAGCTTGCAGTGAGCTGAGATCCGGCCACTGCACTCCAGCCTGGGCGACAGAGCCAGACTCAGTCTCAAAAAAAAAAAAATAAATAAAAAATAAAAACACTGATACTTTTCTGGTGCTGGGAGCACCATGTCCTTTAAAATTTATAAATTAATGGATGATTACAACAAAAATAACTTTTTACCTAACTCTCAATAAATAGTTGTTGGTGAAATTAGAAATTTGAGGTTGAATTGTTAAAGATCGTCTTGGTCACTCCTCTCTCGTGAAGAAACCCATCGACTCAGAATCACCTCCTGAAACCAATTAAAAAAAAAGACCATTTCTTAAAACAGAAATGTAAGACCATTCCGGGTAGCTGACACCACAGCTACATTTCACAAAGAGCTGTCTATATGATGATACTGTTCCCATCTTTAAAACAGAAACATCTGGAGAAAATGAATGGAACAACATAAACCTTACAAGCATATAGTATCTACTTTCACCAGGCAAAGATTTTAAAGCTAAGCTTGCCTCTGCTGTGGTATTCTACCAGCACATTTCAGGAACAGGTGGGCTGGATGAAAGCTAGGATTTTACATTAGCGCTAGGTCTGTGATGGCATTGCTGTTACTGGGCCAGCTACTGAGAAGGGAGAAATGAGGCTGATGAGCATTTTATGAAAAATTAGCCTAGTGGAGATAAGTGGGACCAACTGAAGGCAGGAGGTGCTGGGGCCCTGGAGACCACAGGTCTGCAGGGGGCAGGGTGGTGTGAAAAGAAGAAAGGGCGATGAGTCCAAGAGAGGGTGACAACAATGACATACTGGATGTGGGGAGGAGCCAATGGCAACATTAAGGCTCTACACAGAGGGAGGGAGTGCAGAAACACGGACACACACTAGACGACTCGGCCAGACCAGAGAGAAACCAGCCAAGATGACAGGCGGCACCTCGGTTCAGTACAGAAGCCCAGAAGCAGGAGAGAGTCAACAGGGACACCTCTGGTCTCTGGGAATGAGACCTGTGAGAGGTCCTGGCCTGACCAGGGGGTCACAGGCCACCTGTGAGACAGCAGTTTCAGCTGAGTGATGCGGACATCACAGGTAAAAAAGTGGGGAATCAAGGAAGAGTGGAAGTCAGCATAGATTTTGTGTCCAATGGTTCAGTGGGGAAAAGGTGAGACTTACAGAGCCTGCCTGAGAAGGCTTTGTTACCAAGGCAAGACTGTATTCATGTATTTTCTTGGGACCACATGTTCCAGATACACTATGATGCACAGAATCTTTCGGATGACATGAATTTCTCTAGGTTTACTCACCTGAACTTTAATTCTTTTCATACATTCTGGTGACTCCATTTCCTTATCAGTCATAGTTGAGGGTTTAATCAAATAGCACAGCATAAGTTCCTATTGAGAAATGAAAAACCACTTCTGTATCCTACAAAATAATAGTACAAATTTGGATGTATCAGCAGGAAATGCAGGTGGTCTCCAGTCCCTCTCACTGTGCACTCCAAGTGGAAACTCACAGACACATCAGTTTCCTCCTGGGGACATCATAACTGGGATTTACGTTCTAAGTACCCGCCATTTAGTAATCACTGAACATGGCAAGAGTTATAAGCAGATACATTCATTATAAACACAGCATTAAGAATACTAAATATAGTAAGTCCTCACTTAATGTCCTTGATAGGTTCTTCGACACGGACGTTAAGTGAAACGACACTGATACGGTTTGGCTCTGTCCCCAACCAAATCTCATCTTGAATTGTAGCTCCCACAATCCCCACGTGCCATGGAGGGACCTCGTGGGAGGTGATTAGATTATGGGGGACGGTCCCCATGCTGTTCTTGTGATGACGAGTTCTCACGAGATCTGATGGTTTTGTAAGGAGCTTCCTCCTTCCCTCATCCTCTCATTCTTGCTCCTGCCACCCTTTGAAGAGGTGCCTTCCACCATGATTTTAAGCTTCCTGAGGCCTCCCCCGCCGTGTGGAACTGGGAACTGTGAGTCGATTAAACCTCTTTTCTTTATAAATTACCCAGTCTCAAGTATTTCTTTATAGCAGCATAAGAATGGACTAATACAGATGTATGGCAGGTCTTCAAATAAACTTCAACGTTGTGTTCTTATGATGAGAAGAAGAAATTGTTTTTTTATATGGTATTCGCCTAAAGTTGCAGTTTCCAAGAACATATCAACAATGTTAAGTGAGGACATACTAAGTATGCTACAAGTCCCCTAAAATGGGCATAAAAACACTAGAAACAGTATAGGCTCCCTAATTTTCTACAGTACCAAGCTAAAGCCTAGGCAACCTAACCTGCTCTAAAGGGCAGTCATCTCCAGCCCTGCAAGACCCTCCGGCCTCAGCCCCACCTCACCTCCAGCAGCATGAGCACGAAATTAGAGGGTATGTACAATTTGTTCTCAGCCAGCAAATCACTGAGTAATGAAAACACACACAGCTTTCTTTCTTGATAGTCCTTATGTGAGCTGAGTTCCTCCTATCTCTGATGGCAACAGAAAGGATACAGTGAAACACAAGCCAGGGAGCCAGAGAGCTGTGGGTTTGGATCCCGAGTCTGCACATGAGCTGTGTGATCTTGGATTACTCACTCAACAGCTCCAACCTTGGTTTCTCATCCTTGGGATGAGGATAACAACAGGGTGGGAAAGTGCTTAGCAATAAATATCAAGTCCCTTCCTCTCTAAGAGATCTGCAAACTTTCAATGTTTTGGCTCCTTTGTGAATATGTGTATGAGTGAATGTTAAATTGCAGTATAAAACAGGCCACATAGCAACGATACCCCTGGGAAGAGAGGCAATGCCTACTCAGATCAGATCACCATGGGAAACTTCAAAGCTCAGTCATTGGAGCTCAGCAGCAGTTGGGAGGGAGGGGACAATAAAATGTAACGTGAAGGGAGGACAACTTCTAGCGCAATAAGGGAAGGGTACAAATGACCCCTGCCAGCATGTCACTGGCAGGAATGTTATGAAGGTTCTACAGGTAACTTTTTTGATTCTACTACATGTAAGAAAAAAAAAAAAATTGAACCATTTAAGTGACACTCCAATGGCAAAGCTGATGTTGTGTTACCTTAGAGACATTAACAGAAACTCTGCTCAAGGCAGCCAGGGACTTCCAACTGAAAGGCCTGCGGAGACAGCCTTCAAAATGGTCATCAACTAGCTCGATAATGACAGAGTAACTGGAAAACACAGAAAAAGCATTTTAAAAGTAAGCATGAAATAAACCTGTTTTAAACGAATATTATTTGTGCTACCAAGAACAAAGATACAGAAAATAAAATTTACATCATCTGATTCTAAATTCCCCTAAACTGCTATTGAGAAAATATTAATGAAAAATTCATACTTTAAGTTACAAACTTTCAGGCTGATTCCAACACTTACTTACAGCAAAAACCAAACACGTATTTTTCCCAATGCGAAAGCTGTAAATTCACACAACTGTTTAGACACTAACTGATGTTTGTTTTGTTTTGTTTTTGAGACGGAGTTTTGCTCTGTCGCCTAGGCTGGAGTGCAGTGGTGTGATCTTGGCTCACAGAAACCTCCACCTCCCAGGTTCAAGCAATTCTCCGCCTCAGCCTCCTGAGTAGCTGAGATTACAGGTGCCCGCCACTATACCCAGATAATTTTTTTTGTATTTTTAGTAGAGATGGGGTTTCCCTATCTTGGTCAGATTGGTCTTGAACTCCTGACCTCATGATCCATCCACCTCGGCCTCCCAAAGTGCTGGGATTACAGGTGTGAGCCACTGCGCCCGGCCTAACTGATGTTAAGATGAACAATTACGGCACAGATTAACTCAATGTTTAACACTAGAACATATAGTATCATAAACTATATATCATCTTATATATAGTATAATGACATTAGTGTGTAAGGCATGAACATATAGTATCTATTCCTATCAGGCCAGGAAGAACATGACTTTTGTTCCTATGGCACCAAAAAATTAGAGGCCAGAAATTCCTTGTGTCCCTTGTGTCCCTTTAACCCATCAATTTATTTAAAAATCACTCCAAACCTTGCATGGTAAAATGGAGGGCCTTTCCGATACAGTACTGCAAAGAAGAAAGAAAAAAAAGAAGTATAACCACTCAAAATAACAAGAGAGGAATAAGACTCAATAAAAAGCTTGCTTTATTAATTTTTTTCTTTTCCAAAAGGAGGCAAATATTCAATTACCTATATGTAGATAGATAAATCTGCAATATGCCTTGGGGTCTATTTTTTCAGACAGGGTCTTGCTCTGTCACCCAGGCTGGAGTGCAGTGGCATGATCATGGCTCACTGCAGACTTGACCTCTTGGGCTCAAGCAATCCTCCTCACTCAGCCTCCTGAGTTGCCAAGACTACAGGCGTGCACCACCACACCCAACTAATTAAAACATTTTTTTTTAGCAACAGCATCCCCCTATGTTGCCCAGGCTGGTCTTAAATTCCAGTGCTTGAGTGATCGTCCTGCCTCAGCCTCCCAAAGTGCTGCGATTACAGGTGTGAGCTATCACACCCAGCCCCTGTCATCTATTTTTAAAATCCAAACTTATTTTCCTGAAACAAAGTGCAATTAGTAAAGAAATCTGTTGCCAAGAGCCTAACACCTCATCCCACCCTACAAATAAATTCCAAAGTCAAAGTACAGGCAATCTTGCCTTGCTTCCTGTCTTACACTCTCCAGAGTGAGTGTGAATCATACTGAGTGTAAAATTCATAGAACGTGCATCAATATTTTGTTATTTATTTGAGATCAATGTAATGCAGTGTCTGACTCGCTACTCTGGCCAGCTACTGTGACAGGGGTTGGTAAAAGAGAGGAGTAAGACTCATGCCTATTTTGAAGAAATTCAAAGTCAAGTGATAGAAGTCACAATCATACATTCCACTCAAGTATCAGTTTGTTCCACTATTGAGGACCTGAAGGAGATGGGGGAATTCAGTCTGTGGAGTTCGAGAGCCACTCAGTGAAGGAGCCTGGGGCCAGGGACTCTGCCACATAGACTCTGGAATCTGGCAGGGAACCCTTCAGAGGCACATGGTCTGTGGCAGGTACTGGCTAACTGTTCATCAAATCCACTTATCTCTCCCCCAGGTACATGGCCAGACCACAGCTCTCAGTCAGTCTCCTGTGCAGTTAGGTATGGCCAAGTGTTGTGTGACACTTCCAGGCTGACCCGTAAAACCCTCCCTTATACAAACCCTCTCTGTGTCTCTTTCTTTCTGAGGGTGACTTTTTTTTTTTAAACTTTTTTTTTTTTTTTTTGAGACAGAGTCTCGCTCTGTCGCCCAGGCTGGAGTGCAGTGGCGCACAGTCTCTGCTCACTGCAAGCTCCGCCTCCTGGGTTCACGCCATTCTCCTGCCTCAGCCTCCCAAGTAGCTGGGACTACAGGTGCCTGCCACCATGCCCAGCTAATTTTTTGTATTTTTTTTAGTAGAGACGGGGTTTCACCATGTTAGCCAGGATGGTCTCGATCTCCTGACCTTGTGATCCGCCCGCCTCGGCCTCCCAAAGTGCTGGGATTACAGGCGTGAGCCACCGCGCCTGGCCTGAAGGTGACTTTGGAAGCTGTGTGCTGAAGACTGGGAGCCACCAGGAAGCAGCTCCTAAAGCATCTTTTGGAGTTGATTGGGCCGCCAATCAGAGACAGCCGTGTTGGATTTCACATGAACAAAAATGAACTCTATTGTTAAGCCCCTGAGACTTGGGGTTTCTACGCAACTACAGCTATGGGAATTGCCATAACGAACACAATTACATCTGTAAGCTGTTAGCTGTCCTCTGTGCTAAAACCAGCACAGGAAAGTTCAAGGAAAAGTTTTGTTTCCCTTGAGGAATGGATATAATTTTCCTTTTTGGACAGATCAATCCTGTAATCATGTTTCTCTTTGGCTCAGGAAGCTCAGAGTCAAATTTGTAGCATGACTTTAGTAACCATATAGGACCCCAAGGGCAACACAGTAACCCTTCACTTAGTCTTGTTTCACATCTACATTTTCCATGGTCACGTTTCCTTTCTGTATTTCCTATTTAAGTTGTATTTAAAGTACTCGGCAAGTCAGCTCAAATTCACTGCGGCACAAATCTAAGTAAATATCCAAACATACAATTCTCAACTTTTTGAGATGGAGTGTACTGGAAAGAAACCATGTACTGGAATGAAAGTGAACTCAGGAGTTTTGTTCCCTGCCCAATCTTTGCCTCCTCAAGTTGTGTGCCTTTAAGCAAGTTATTAACTTCTCTGAGCCTTGGTTTCCAAAATCCTAAAATGAAGACATCAAGGGAAATTGAGATCTTTTCTAGTCCTCAAACGCCATTACCTGTAATCAAACACACATCATTAATCCAATATGCACCTGGAGCATTACAGAGCTTGAAAGTAGCTCACACCCACAAAGCAAGTAATTTCTGACGACAGACTCCGACACAGCACAGCTTAGTTTAAGCAAGAACACCGGCAGTAGACGGACCCAAGGTCAAGTCAGCAGTGCCAAGACTATGGGACAACTCTGCATGTCAATTTCGTTATAAAAAATGGAGGTTATGCTGAAGACAGAAGTATTAGCACAGTGTATGGCATAAAGTAAGTATCACAAAGTTACCTATGCTAGTAACAATTACAGTCTGTGTGGATTAATGACGAGGATACATTCTAAGATATGAGTCCTTAGGCAATTTCATTGTTGTGTAAACATGGTAGAGTGTACTTACACAAACCTAGATGGTACAGCCCACCACACACATAGGCTATGTGGTATCACTTATTGCTTCTAGGCTACAAACCTGTTCAGCATGTGATTGTGCTCAATCTGTAGACAATTATAACACAATGGTTAAGTATCTGTGTATCTAAACATAGAAATGGTACAGTAAAAATACGTTATAAAAGCTAAAACCCGTACACCTGTATAGGGGACTTACGAATGCAGCCTGCAGGTCTGGAAGTTGCTCTGGGTGAGTGAGTGGTGAGTGAATGTGAAGGTCTAGGACAGTACTGTGTGCTAATGAACACTTTATAAACACTGTACACTTAACCTGCACTAAAGTTATTTAAATTTTTTTTCTTTCTGTCTTTAGGATTTTTTTTTTTTTTTTTTAAACATATATATAGAGACATGGTCTACCTATGTTGCCCAGGCTGGTCTTGAACTCCTGGGCTCAAAGGATCCTCTTGCCTTGTCCTCCCAAAGTGCTGGGATTACAGGGGTGAGCTGCCACGCCTGGTATCCTTTTTCAATAATAAATTAACCTGGCTGGGTGCAGGTCAACAAACAATGAACCATGATGGATATGACCATGGTCCCATTAGATTATAGCAGAGCTGAAAAATCCCTATCACCTAATGACATCGTAGCCATCGTGCTGTCATAGTGCAACACATTATCTGCATGTTTGTGGTGATGCTGGTGTGAACAAACCTACTGCACTGCCATTTGTATAAAAGTTATTTGACCGGCCAGGCGTGGTGGCTCATGCCTGTAATCCCAGCACTTTGGGAGGCCAAGGCAGGTGGATCACGAGGTCAGGAGATTGAGAGCATCCTGGCTAACGTGGTGAAACCCCGTCTCTACTAAAAAATATTAAAAAATTAGCCAGGCATAGTGGCGGGCACCTGTAGTCCCAGCTACTCCGGAGGCTGAGGCAGGAGAATGGTGTGAACCCAGGAGGTGGAGCTTGCAGTGAGCAGATTGTGCCACTGCACTCCAGCCCGGACGACAGAGCGAGATTCCGTCTACCAACAAAAAAAAAAAAAAAAAAAAAAGTTATTTGACCAAAATGTTAGGCAGCACATGACTGGATGATGGTGGTAGTGTACTCAGGGGGAAAAATGAAATTGTTTTACAAAAATACCTGAAAGATGAAAGCATAAGTAGTCTGAGAAATACTAGGCATTTAAAAAAAGATCTGAGGGCCGGACACAGTGGCTCACACCTGTAATTCCTGCATTTTGGGAGGCTGAGGTGGGTGGATCACTTGAGGCCAGGAGTTCCAGACCAGCCTGCCAACATGGTGAAACCCCATTTCTACTAAAAACACACACACAAAAAAAATTAGCTGGGCATGGTAATGCACTCCTGTAGTCCCAGCTACTTAGGAGGCTGAAGTGGGAGGATCATTTTAAACCTGGGAGGTTGAGGCTGCGGTGAGCTGTGATTGTGCCACTGCACTCCAGTCTGGCGGACAGAGTGAGACCTTGTTTCAAAAACTACATAAATAAATAAAAGTAAATATAAGGTCTGAAAGAACAGGGAATATAAAAGGAAAGCTCTTTCTTACAGAAGACCGCCAGATGGAGGTGTGGAATGAAAAACAGCTACTTACGGTATCACTCCACAAATGACTTGTTTTTTACAAAAGGAAAACTGTAATTATATGACAGACATTGACAACGGCCACCATCAAACTTAGCATCACCACAGCAGGAAAACCTGACTTCAAGCACTTCCTGACACACTCCAATAAGCACACACATCACCTATGTGTGCCAAGAGAACCTGAGCTTGAGTCTGATCATCAGGAACAATCAGACATACAGAGAATGGGGAACATCCTAAAAGACATCGAAAAAAGTAACGTCATGACAAACAAAACAAGAAGTTAGAGTGACTGTGTCAGATTGAAAGAAGCTGGGCACAGTGGCTCATGCCTGTAATCACAGCACTTCAGGAGGCTGAGACGGGTGGATAACCTGAGACCAGGAGTTCGAGACCAGCCTGGCAAACATGGCGAAACCCCGTCTCTACTAAAAATACAAACGTTAGCCCAAGCACGGTGGCAAGCACCTGTAATCCTAGCTACTTAGGAGGCCGGGATTCGCCTGAACCCGGGAGGCAGAGGTTGCAGTGAGCGGAGATCGTGCCACTGCACTCCAGCCTGAGCGACAGAGCAAGACTCTGTCTCAAGAAAAGAAAAAAAAGAGAGAACAGAGATTGCAGTGGGTTTAACGGCAGCTCCCAGAAAGATATGTTCATGTCCTAATCCCTGACTTGTGAATGTGACCTGGAATGTGGAATGTGACTTGGAAGAAGAGTCTTTGCAGATGTAACTAAGCTTAGAATTTTGAGATGAGATCATCCTGAATTAGCTGGATGGCCCCTAAATCCAATGGCAAGTGTCCTTATAAGAGAAAGGGGATTTCACAGACAGACACGGTAGAGACTGGAGGAATGCAGTCACCAGCCACAAAATGCCTGGGGCCACCAGAATCTAGAAGAGACAAGGAATGGATTCTCTCCTAGAGCCTTTGGAGGGAGCCTGACCCTGCTGACACCTTGATTTTAGACTTCTGGCCTCTAGAACTGTGAGAGAATGAATCTCTGTTGCTTTTAAGTCACCCAGTTTGTGGTAATGTCTTATGAGCCCTAGGAAACTAAAAGGAAGATATAATAATCAAATGCGACTGTATCGAAAAAATCTAAGCCAGGGGCCTGCATGGTGGCTCATGCCTGTAATCCTACACTTTGGGAAGCCAGGCAGGAGGATGGCTTGAGCCCAGGAGTTCGAGACCAGCTTGGGCAACATACAGAGACCCCATCTCTATAAAAATTACAACCAAAATAGCCACAAAAGACATTACAAGGACAACAGGAAAAATTTAAGTATAGACTGGACACTTAGATGATATTAAGTAATTCTAATTTTTCTCAGGCATTATATGGTATGTAGGAGAATGTCTGTATTCTTTGGAGGTACACATGAAAAATACTTATGGATTAATATGGATTAATCACGTAAATGTAAAGGATATTAACAAAAATATATCAAAATTTGACTAGAAAAACAAGCCAGGGGTCGGGCGCGGTGGCTCAAGCCTGTAACCCCAGCACTTTGGGAGGCCGAGATGGGCGGATCACGAGGTCAGGAGATTGAGACCATCCTGGCTAACACGGTGAAACCCCGTCTCTACTAAAAAATACAAAAAAAACCTAGCCGGACAAGGTGGCGGGCGCCTGTAGTCCCAGCTACTCGGGAGGCTGAGGCAGGAGAATGGCATAAACCCGGGAGGCGGAGCTTGCAGTGAGCTGAGATCCGGCCACTGCACTCCAGCCTGGGCGACAGAGCGAGACTCCGAAAAAAAAAAAAAAAAAGAAAAAGAAAAACAAGCCAGGAAGTGGCTTAGAAAAGAATCAAAGGCCCTGGTGCTGTGGCTCATGCCTGTAATTCCAGCACTTTGGGAGGCCAAGGCAGGCGGATCACTTGAGGTTAGGAGTTCAAAACAAGCCTGGTCAACATAGCGAAACCCTGTCTCTACTAAAAATACAGAAATTAGCTGGGTGTGGTAGTGTGTGCCTGTAATCCCAGCTACTTGGGAGGCTGAGGCAGGAGAATGGTTTGAACCTGGGAGGCAGAGGTTGTGGTGAGAAGAGATCGAGATCGCGCCACTGCACTCCAGCCTGGGCAACAAAGTGAGACTTTGTCTCAAACAAACAAACAAAAAAAAAATAAAGAGGAAGACGGGAAGAAGACACATCTCCTTGTTCTGCGACAAATAGAAAGCTATTCTGTTGACCTCCATTCTCGGACAGAACTGTCAGACTCTGGGATGGATGTCACGACAGGTCATGGTTCCTTCTGGGTCTGGTAATTCTATAACTGCTAGCTTTCAATGACTCCCACCATTCCATTTCTGTGCTGGGACTTCTAATTTGCAGAAAGCTCAGAAATCATACTTATCAGTCAATGCAAATCCCCAACTAGGGTTGGCTGGGAAGGAGGCTTAGGAGTAACCAGACCTTTGGGTCACACCAAATCAAATCAAACCATAACTGTCTACATAAGACAATATAAATCCTGCGTTAGTTTTTGGCTTCTTAGCAGGCAACGTGACTTAGGCATGGTAGGAGGACAAACCCACAGAGCCCTAATCTGTGTACTTAACGAGCTGTTAAGTACTCTGGCAACTTACCTAACCCTTCTAAACCTCAAACCCCTCTGCTACAAAAGGAAGCTACTACTACAGACCTCACAGGAGTGTGAAGATTAAATAAGACAAGAGAAGAAAACACCAAGGCAAGGTGCCTGGCTGGCCCTAGGAGCCGGCAGCCAGGGGAGCTGCTCAGTGGGGAGTGTAAGGAAAGGTTCCCTCTTGGCTCCTGTCCTGGCTCCCCCAGTAGGCGATCAAGGTCAACCAGCTTGGCAGCTGCACTTGATTTGAGACCCGTATTACCTCTCCCAAATACTGCTCCTGGAATGAAATTTGATAGACAAGATTTATTCAAGGGAAAAGTTTCCCTGATAAGATGTGAATTTCATAATGGTCTTATATTACGAGTCACTACCTCTCTAAGGAAAAACAATTGTTAAGAGTTTAGCCTATGTTGGCAGTTCTAGGCTTCATGTGATTAGGTCACTGGCCTCCAAAATTAAAATAATATTGTTAAAAAGCAGCAGGAACTGTGCAGCCATGCCTGAAGAAGAGGCAGAGTTTAGGAAGCCGCTCCTCATATCCCAGGCTAGCACTGCTCGAGAACCTTTCCTTACACAGCGAAATGTGAAGACACTTTTAACACTGATGCTGGCCCAGTCCGACTCTGTGTGAGTCAGAGACCTGGTCCCACATTGATTGTACAAGGAATTAGAAACAGATGATATATCCCAGTGGAGGCAAAGGCCTCCAGGGGAGTTGTAAACTGAGCAGTTTATCTTTTTTATTTTCAAAATTCTATCTATCTGTCCATCCATCTATTCATCTGTCCAACCATCCTTATAAGGCAGAATATCTTTGAGGAAGTTTTCTCCATGCATCATCCAAAGTATAACTTGATCATTAAAATAAAGTTGCAGGCAAAAGCGCCACAGTATGAGATTAAGAACATTAATAAAATAGAACAATTATAACAATATACTGTAATGAAAGTTATGGGAATCTGATCTCTCAAAATATCTTAATTTTTATTTTTATTTTTTAAGAGAGTCTTACTCTGTTGTGCAGGCTGGAGTGCAGTGGTGTGATCTCGGCTCACTGCAACCTCTGCCTCCCAAGTTCAAGAGATTCTTGTGCCTCAGCCTCCCAAGTAGCTGGGATTACAGGCATGTACTACCACACCCGGCTAATTTCTGTATTTTTACTAGAGATAGGCTTTCACCACGCTGGCCAGGCTGGTCTCAAACTCCTGACCTCAGGTGACCCACCTGCTCAGCCTCCCAAAGTGCTGAGATTCCAGGCATGAGCCACTGTGCCCAGTAGATAGCTGAATCTTTTGGACTACAGTTGACCTTGGGTAGCTTTGACTCTGCTTTTTCTTACAGTGCTTATCTGTTCCTGAAACTACGTCATGTAGTTACTTGCTTGTGTGTCCCCCCTCCAATCCCCCTAGAATGTAAACTCCATGAAGGCAGCTCTGTTTGTCTTATTCGCGTTTGTATTCTTGATGCCTCAAACAGTACCTGGCCCACAGCAGACCCTTAGTCATTATCTGCTGAATGAGGAACTCACCTGGTCCAGACCCTCACTTTAAGATAGGGGATGCAACGGAATACTATGCAGCCACAAAAATGGACAAGATTGTGTCTTTTGTGAGAACATGGATGGAGCTCGAGGCTATTTTTTTTTTTTTTTTTTTGAGACTGAGTCTGGCTCTGTCGCCCAGGCTGGAGTGCAGTGGCCGGATCTCAGCTCACTGCAAGCTCCGCCTCCCGGGTTTACGCCATTCTCCTGCCTCAGCCTCCGGAGTAGCTGGGACCACAGGCGCCCGCCACCTCGCCCGGCTAGTTTTTTGTATTTTTTAGTAGAGACGGGGTTTCACCGTGTTAGCCAGGATGGTCTCGATCTCCTGACCTTGTGATCCGCCCGTCTCAGCCTCCCAAAGTGCTGGGATTACAGGCTTGAGCCACCGCGCCCGGCAAGGCTATTATCTTTAGCAAACTAACCCAGGAACAGACAACCAAATACCGCATATTCTTACTTGTAAGTGGGAACTAAATGAAGAGAATTTATGAACACAAAGAAGGGAACAACAGACTCTGGGGTCTACTTGAGGGTGAAGGGTGGGAGGAGGGAGAGGATCAGAAAAAATAACTACTGGATACTAGGCTTAGCACCTGGGTGATCAAATAATCTGTACAACAAACCCCTGTCACATGAGTTTACCTATATAACAAACTTTCACATGTACCCTTGAACCTAATTTTTTTTTTTTTTGGAGTCTCCCTCTGTCACCCAGGCTGGAGTGCAGTGGCATGATCTCAGCTCACTACAACCTCTGCCTCCCGGGATCAAGCAATTTTTCTGCCTCAGCCTTCCAAATAGCTGGGATTACAGGTGCCTGCTACCACGCCCAGCCAGCTAATTTTTGTATTTTTAGTATCAACAGGGTTTCATCATGTTGGTCAAGCTGGTCTCAAACTCCTGACCTCAAGTGATCTGCCTGCCTCGGCCTCCCAAAGTGCTGGGATTACAGGCGTGAGCCACTGCACCTGGCCCTAAATGTAAAGTTAAAAAAATTAAGTAAATAAAGTATTGATTTAATTAAAAAAAAAAAAAAAAGATCAAGGGAGGCAGTACTGTTAGACATTTCTAAAAGCCTGGGCTCCAGAATTCAAAGCCCAGTTCTGCAAGTTACCGGCCCTGGAAACTATTATGGGCAATGACCTACTTTTTCTAAACTGTAGTCTCCCTATCAGAAAATGAAGACAATAAGAGTCTCCACTGCATAGGACTGCTATAAGGATTAAACAAGATGATGGATGTAAAATACTTAGTAAAATGCTTGGCACATGGCAAGTGCTCAATGATGGCTGCGGCGATTATTACAATTATATGACTGTTCTCACTCGGCAGATGAGGCCACTGAGGCCTGGGGATAAGGGACTCTCCCAAATTACCCAGTCTCATGGCTAGTGAGACGTGGGGGTGGGTGCTATAGAATGCTTTTCTTTTTTTTTTTCTTTTGAGACAGAGTCTCACTCTGTTGCCCAGGCTGGAGTGCAGTGGGGCGATCTTGGCTCACTGCAAGCTCTGCCTCCCAGGTTCATGCCATTCTCCTGCCTCAGCCTCCAGAGCAGCTGGGACTATAGGCGCCTGCCACCATGCCTGGTTAATTTTTTATATTTTTTAGTAGAGATGGGGTTTCACCGTGTTAGTCAGGATGGTCTCTATCTCCTGACCTCGTGATCCACCCGACTCGGCCTCCCAAAGTGCTGGGATTATAGGCGTGAGCCACCGTGCCCAGTCACAACACTTTTCTAAGATTACAGAGCAAACAAGAGGGAAGGCCTGAAATGGGGTTGCAAGCTTCTACTCCTAGGCTTTCTCCCTAGACTGCCTTTTCTCTTTTTGCACTTACCCTTACCCCAATCCAAATATCCAATAATCTTATCTAAACCCAAAGGATGCCTTCTTAGAAAACATCGTCAACAGCACACATGACCAATTTGATGTTCTAGGGCAAATCTGATATAAACTCCATTCTCACACACGCCACACGAAGAATTACTTACATAAATCTGTCCCGTACTTGAGTCCCACTTTGGGCACCCAGCCCTTGCTTCGAAAGTAATGGTAGGCCATGTAGGTGGTTCTGAACGTGGGCTGAACTACAGTGAAAGCTTTCCAGAGTTTCACTATCGTTAAAGGCTCCTAAAGTTATTTACAAAAAACAAAAAGCATTACTGTGTATGCATTCTCCCTCCGTTCAGCCAGAGCGTCAACATCTATACTAAGTGTGGAGCTGAAGCAGCGAATAAAACGCATTTCCCCCCGCACAGCAATTTATTTTATTTTATTTTTGAGACAGAGTCTCGCTCTGTCACCCAGGCTGGAGTGCAGTGGCGCGATCTCGGCTCACTCCCAGTAGAGCAATTTAGCAAGAAGGTCTGGCCCTGCACTGTCCAGTGAGGCAGCTGCCAGCCATACACACCTAGTCTGAACTGAGAGGGGCTCTAAGTGTAAAATACACACTGACTTCCTACTTAGTATGAAAAAAAAAAAATAGGGAATATAAACTATTTCAATAACTTTGAATAAGTTGGGTTAAATAAACTGTGTAATATTGTATTAAAATTCCACCTGCTTTTTAAAAAACATTTTTAATGTGGCTACCAGAAAATCTGAAATTATATACACATGGCTCCCATCTGAGGCTCTCAATGTCCTTCTATTGCACAACACTGCTCCAGAGGACTTAGAAAAGGCAGCATTTGAGCACGAGAAGTAGTGAGGGAAAGGGGCTGGACGGGGGGTGGTGGTGTGCCGGGATGGACATTCCAGGCAGAGGAACCAGCACATGCAGGGGGCTCACTGTAACAAGCCCACCAAGGCTGGAGGGCAGTGCCTGACAACATTTCACAGATCTTTAACAAGTAGCTACTCTATGTCAGATCACGTTCAGAAGAACAAAAAATAATTTTATAGTAAAACTTAAAAAAAAAAAAATCCAAAATTTAGTGTTTGAAACTAGAGAATTTATCTGATGGCACAAATTAATAATTAACTGCTTATAAGACAACTTTGTTTTTAATGTGGGAGTCAAAGAGAATGAGAATGGTTTGGTCTAGAGAATATTCTGATGTATCATTACCAAAAATACAATGACAACAAAATAACTAGGTAAGTTTGGAAATTTTTTGCTTCATTTCAGTAGTTACTGAAACAATCAATTTTTCAGCTGATTTAAGGCTCAGTCACTCAGTGAGACTAGCTCAGTTTGTCCCAGCCTAAGATTATAATACAATAGGCTAGAGTTTTTTTTGCAGTTGTTCCTAATGCAAAAATTCCATACCTGTGTGACCTTGTGACCCCACTGCGAGTAAACACTCAACCCCCTCTTCTAACAAGCAACAGTCTCATAGAGAAGGTTGAATTTCCAACACAGTGCAATGTTGTTCAGATGTTGAGGCTTTTATGTCACAGCTGTAATGTTCTGACAAATTTCAGGTAAGGCCCATGAGAAGAAGCAGGGTGGGGCTAAGAATGGCCACCATTTGGGAAAATGAGGCATCTGTCAGGCAGACACTGCTTACAAACCGCTAGAATACCCATGAACAGTATTTATGCAATTAGAATTTGATGAACGATTAAATTATGTGCTCCCAAGAGTCAAAGAGAATACACCTTCTCTGTTCCATTTACTGTTCTGTTTACTTTTCTCTTTTTCATTTTATTTGAATTATTTTACAATTATCTCTCTTCTAAAGGCAGCAGGCTACAGCACAAAGTCATGGGCTTTGGAGTTACTTGGACTAGTTGTGTGACTTTGGGTACATTACTTATTTTCTCTGAGCCTCAGTTACTTTATCTGCAAATTCTTACCAGGTGGTGGTAAGGACTATAAATAGTGCATGTAAAGTACCTAACGTATAGCTTTTATCATAGTAGGTGCCAAATACTGGTAACTTTTACTTTTGTTAATTTTTAATACTATTCTGACACAGATGTCCTTTTTTTTCTGAGACAGAGTCTTGCTCTGTCGCCCAGGCTGGAGCGCAGTGGCGTAATATCTGCTCACTGCAAGCTCCGCCCCCTGGGTTCATGCCATTCTCCTGCTTCAGCCTCCCGGGTAGCTGGGACTACAGGTGTCCACCACCACGCCCGACTAATTTTTTTGTATTTTTAGTAAAGATCCGACTAATTTTTTTTTTAGTATTTTTAGTAGAGACAGGGTTTCACCATGTTAGCCAGGATGGTCTCGATCTCCTGATCTAGTGATCTGACCTAATTATTATACAGTATAAGATACTGTATCTCTCCTAGTTTCAAGGAATGAAATGCAAAAAGGGGTCAAAGATGCCTTTTGCTCGAACAGTCCCACCTCAGAACCCAAATCCAAAACTTTAGAGAAAAATTCAATTCCTATTTTATTCAGTAAGAGTAGAAACATTTGTATTAATGCAATATAGAAATTAGTACAACCTGCTTTTAACAATAGGGAAATTTTAAGTGGATTGTATGTAAACAAAGCATCTTACCTTCTCATAGTAAATACTTAAACATCCCAGAGCATAAACCAAGAAGAAGGCCTGAAAATACAGCAAGCAGAAAATGCTCATTACAAATAGTTCCACAATCTTGTGAAACTATTTTACAGACTGATCTCTTTTCACTTCAATACAAATTAATGCCCTTAAGTCATCATCAAAAAGGTCACATATTTTTAATATAAATGGTTCATTTGAATGTCTTAGATTTAAAAAAAAAAATCTAAGAAAATACAAATGTTACCAACTGGTTTAAATCAATAAAAAATAAAAGATTTTTATGAATGTTTCCATATTTATTCCCTAAAAAACCTATATAACTGAAAAATGACGTTAACAGGTGTAGCAATAGAAATTGTTGTTCATTGGAGTTTCTCCCTGTACAATTAAATAACCATATTTAAATTGAGAAAAATATATATAGAAAAAAATGTGTGAAAAGTATGGGGCAGTGCTGATTTTGCTTACCTGACAAAATACTAGTTTCCCAGTTATCTTTGGTGAAATGATTTTCTAGAACCCTATGTTTGCACTGACCTCATATGATGACATATTTTTACTATGTGCGGGGAAGCCTGTAGGAATGGCAAAGAAAATTGGCTCCAGTTGAATACAATCACATTTAATGGAAATGAAAATGGCTTTCTGTTAAAATAATACACTGCCAAACAACTGACACCACCCAAAGAGACATGTGTTGTTGGCTTTGCCTATCCAGGGCGCTTAGGGTCTACAGATACCACTGAAGGGACTCCCATGAGATTGGTGCATAGCAGGTAGTGACCAAATGGTAGCCAGTGGTAAAATGGGACTACATTTCTTTTTAAATATGAAGGTGAAAAATGAGATTTATAACCAAACATCAAATATTCTGCTTCAGCTCTCACTGCTGCTTCCAGCAGACACAGACAAGGAGGGGTCCTCTTGTGCAGTGTGGGAGCAGAAACATAATCCCCTCCCTGTCATGAGCCTTGAGGCTATTGTGCAGCAACAAGGCACTGACAAACTGCTCATTCAGCGTGTTTCCTCACTGTCCTTCCATCCCACCCCTAAGCCAGCACACACAGAACAAAAGACAGCACAAGTAATATGGGTGGAAGGACTTCCAAGCAGTGAATACCTTGTCATTCTCTGCCTGGCTATCTGATGACATCTCTCTTCACAGGGGCAGTTCGCAAAGGGTGGTCTGGGGATCCTGGGATCCCCAAGACCCTTGCAGGAGGTCTCAAGGTCAAAACCACTTCATAATAACGTGGTGTTATCTGCCTCATTTGTGCTCTCTCCAGTGACTATAAGATGTGTGATGGTCCAAGACTGGAGCCAGAAGCAGATGCAAGAATCTAGATGACTTTCAGGAAATCAGACCTTAAATCGACTTGCAAAAATGAAAAACGAAGCCTCTTCTCACTAAATTTTTTGTTTTGGAAAATATAGTTATTTTTCATTAAAAACTTACATTAAATTATTTATGTCAAGGTATGGGTTGTTGTTGTTTTTAATATGGAAGGCTTCACAAACTTGTGTCATCCATGGGCAGGGGTCATACTAATCTCTGCATTGTTCCAATTTTAGTATATGTGCTGTTGAAGACATCACTATTATTATTTTTAAATGTGTTAAATAGATACTCATCATTTTTGTTTTAATTCATAATTTGATAAACACTGACAAATATGAGGAACCACTACTTTAGTTTTACCCAAATCCAAATCTAGAGCATTTCTGGAGATGAAGGTAGTCACCTTCTATTCCACTTTTTCCTATCGCCTTCCTGGTCCCAGCCTGTGGGTGGCTCCTTCCTGCCTCCTGTGACACCCTCCCTGTTCTGAGCCCTCTACAGTCCACTCTCACAGCATCCAGATTCATCTTCTTGGCACATGAAGATCATGTCGTTCCCCTAATTAAAACCCTCCAAAGAGATTTCACTGCCCTTAGAATAAAGTCCAAACTGCTTGCCACCAGCTCCAGGTCCCTGCACGATCTTACCACTGCTCTTTCCAGACGTCCTGTCTGCACTTCTGTCTCCTGAAGACACTAAGCTCATTCAGGCCTTTGCCTCTGTAATCGCTACTCCTGCTATCTGGCATGTTCTGCTCCAGACTCAAAGGTCACCTCTCGGAGAGGTCTTCCTTGGCCACTGAGTCTAAGTAACCCACATCCTGATCACCTCCAGAGCACTTACTTTTGTCTGAAAATCTTTCTCTTACATGTGTTCCTCCGATTAGAATGTAAACTCTGGCAGAACAGAAACTGCCTGCTGTTCCCTTGGCCTAGAAAGGGGTCTAGTACGTGTTAGGTGTTCAATGCTTGTGCTGAAAGACAAAAAAGACAGGTCCCCAATCCTGCCCTTGGCTTAGGCCCCAACAGCCAGAGCCACCCTACAGCAGGTCTCTGCACCTCACTCAGCTCATCTCTTCTCAGTGTGAACATTGTGTTCCACTTCTTTCACTGCTGTTGACAGCCCTGCCAAGTGGCCCACAATTTTATTTTGACCTTTTCTCTTTCCATCACTCACTACTTATTAATACAGAATACTGCTGTTTTTCAGATGGACTACAGGCCAAAAGGTGCAATGGAAAAGATAAAGTTGTTTCCTCAACACAATTTGCACTTCTTGGTTCAGAATAGTGTAACACAAAGAATGAAGTTTGAGATCTGACAGACCTGAGCTCAAATCGTCACTGTTAGCTAGGGCCTTGGAAGTATCACTTAAATTCTCCATGCCTCATCTATACAATGAGGATCATAACGCTTTCTTAGCTAAATATTTTTTTTTTAGCTAAATATTTAATAAGATTAAATCACACAAAGATTTTTATTTTTTAAATTATACTTTATGTTCTAGGGTACATGCGCACAACGTGTACGTTTGTTACGTATGTATACATGTGCCATGTTGGTGTGCTACACCCATTAACTCGTCATTTACATTAGGTGTATCTCCTAATGCTATCCCTCCCGCTTCCTCCCACCCCACAACAGGTCCCAGAAATCACACAAAGATTTAATAAGTTATGAAAAGCACCTAAAAGCTCAATTAATTTTAGTTTTCCTCCTTTCTGGAACTCCTGACCTCAGGTGATCTGCCTGCCTCGGCCTCCCCAAGCACTGAGATTACAGGCATGAGCCACTGTGGCTGGCCTTAGTTTTCTTCCCTTTCTAATAACTGGATAGCATAGCCTGGAAAAAAAAGTTCAATCCCATCCTTGCCTAATAAGAGATTCTTTCCTGATATCTGCTAAAATGTAAGTTCCTCAAAAACTGATGTGTTTTCATTATCAGCAAGCATACATTTCCCCAAGAGTGAATGAAACCATTATCTCATTTTTATTTGCTTAAAATGGTGATTGGCTTTTACCAATCTATGCAAAATGTGACTAGGCACTTATTACCAATGGAGGGGATCTTAATTCAATTGAGTTGGTTTTATTTAAAATTAATCAGTAGACTAGAGAGGTCTGTAGAGGTTGACAATCATATCCCCTGCAATCGCATTATTAAGTTTTACTTTCACAGTACTAATAAGATGGAAGGATAAGTTTAATGATAGTTTTTAACATCATACTGCTAAATGTAGTCAGGGCCCTCAAGTGTTGTAATGGAAAAATAGATCTCAATAACAGATCCCTATAAAACAATGGAATACATTAGCTAACTGGCATGGCAATCTAATTATCCCTGAAATGAATACTGAATCATCCCCATGTCCAGTTCACAAAAAGTATGGTTTAAAATGTCACTGGCTAAAAGCAGAGGTAAGGAAGATGTTGCATGTGGAATATGCCATCTGGCATATGTGAATACAGTTGTAGGTGCCTAACCAGGAAAAAAGTGTATTCTACTAATGTGATCTAGTCACTGTGTGTGTGAAAGACCTAGTCACTGTGCAATACTTCCACCATTTAAGTAAAAGATCTATTTTGTGATCATCATCATCAATTTAGAGACAGAGTATGTATGTCCTATCAGGCAGAGAATAAAGGCAGGAACCAAATGAGCACCTATTACATGTGCCAGGAACTGTGCTGGTCATTGTCTATACATCACTGAACGTCATTAGCTGCTACATCAATTCAAGCAAAAATAAAGCACAATTTCCAAGAAGTGTTTTTTCTTGTGAGAGCTAGCCCTCCCTCAGGACACACACGTCTTTCTCCAAACTGCCCATAAAACACATTGCACTGAAGTTCATTTTAAATTTACAGAAAATATATTCATTTAAAAATATCTGCCATTTTGTGAACTAAAGCTATGTCTTCACTCCACCCAGGGAAGTTGGCTAGCTGGGAGAGGGATGGGGACACAATGAGGAATATACATTGCTAAGTGTCTTCCAGGACAGAGAGACGTCACACATATCACGCTGCATTCAATCTTCACTATCGTCCTCTGAAGGAGAACACTACAGCTGAGGAAAACGAGGAATGCCAAGAACACTGTCTATTGTGTGTTATACTGCATGTGGCAAATATTTTTTTCCCATTTCATCTTTTGCCTGTAATTTTGCCTTTGTCTTTAACATAGTTTTAAATCTCTAGGTAATGAAATCTATATATTATGGCCTCTTAGAAGAACTTATCCATATCTCAAAAATATATAAAACACAGGCAGGGTGGCTCACACCTGTAATCCCAGCACTTTGGGAGGCCGAGGCTGGTGGATCACTTGAGCCCAGCAGTTTGAAACCTGGGCAACACAGCGAAACCCCATCTTTACCAAAAATACAAAAATTAGCTGGTGTGGTGGCGTGTGCCTGTGGTCCCAACTACTCGGGAGGCTGAGATGGCAGGACTGCTTGGGCTCAGGAGACTGAGGCTGCAGTGAGCTGATATTGTACCACTGCACTGCAGCTTAGGTGACAGAGAGAGTCCCTGTCTTTAAAAAAAAAAAAAAAAAAAAAAAAAAAAAAAAAAAAAGCATAAATAATTATCCTTGTTTTCTATTTTAAATTTCCCTTTATATCTTTAATTGACCTGAAATTTATTTTTGTGTATGTTAGGAGATGGGATTTTAGCTTTGTCTTTTCCAAATGGCTAATCAGCTGTCCCAACACCATGAATCTTTTCTTCACTAATATGAAGTGTTATTTTTATTGTACCCTGAAATCCCATCTATAAATGGGTCTGTTTGTAGATTGTGGCCCAATCTTTCCTTTCCTATACCAAGACTATATTGCTACTTATGTTTTATTAACAGCTGCAGTAAGATCTCCTTTTTCTTGGCTACTCTAATGATTCCAAGTGAACTTTAAAAATTAATAAGGCCTACAGTCATGCTACTCTGAACGTGCCTGATCTTGTCTGATTTCAGAAGCTAAGCAGCGTTGGGCCTGGTTAGTACTTGGGAGGGGAGACTGCCTGGGAATACTGGGTGCTGTAGGCTTAAAACAAGGATCAATGAAACAAAGAGCAAAACTGCAGTTCTTCTCTGTCCTGCCCGCCAGCACACAAAGGCTTTTAAAACAAAACCCAATCCTCAAAGCAGTTCACCCAAAGTTTCCTGTGTGTCTGGGTATATAAGAGAATATAAATATATTTACAGAAAAAAATTAGAATAGTTTTTCAAACCTTAATCAAAAGGCTCTGCTGTAAGTATATATTCTTGCTAAAAGGACCCAAACTGTCTCACAGTTGAAGTCTCTGGAAAATTTTCAGAAGTTTAGATAGAAGGAAAGTCACCGATCCATTGCAGGGGAGGGAGACTAGTCAAACAACATAGCAGTAAAAAATAACTGCAAAATTCTAGGGAAGAATCTTAGACATTCTAATCACTGGATTCTGATACTTGGAATCCACATTATGGACACTAAGAAGGGGAAAAGGAATGTGGAAAAAACAGGTGAGGTACAAAATGGAAGAGCCAGGCACAAGAAGATGCGTAAACGAGACCCAACTGAGACTGCTGCTGTCAGGCACACGGAGAGCTGTCGCCCGACGCTGGTGTGCCCCTTTGTTTCCAAGCATTCCTACCTAGTCCTCCTGTGTGGGGACCACTTTCTTTTGTTTTCTTCTTTAAAAGCTTTATAACTATATACAAACAATACACAGAAGTACCAGTAAGGTAGCCTCCAACACCAGAGTTAGACTAAGAAATCGACATGCATCGGCAAACTCAGAGCCACAACTGAATGGTATCAACACAGTTAAAGAATGTGACACAGAGTGAGTGAGGAAAGTCAGCAAATGGGGAATCTGGTGACAGTGGCAAGGTCTTCGCAATGCACACAGGATGAGACTCCGACCCAAGGGTTCGGTGGCAGACCAATGCATGCACCACACTACCTCCAGTCTAGATGTTAGCAGCTTTTTGTTTGATATACCTCAATTCAATGGTGGCTTTTCAAGAAAAAGAATAAATGCTACCACATTAAGTAAAATAATTAAATGAAAGACTTACGACAATCTTAGAATCATCAGTATCAAGTTAAAAACAGTTTATCCCTCCTTGGGGAGAAGGACACGTGGGCCTGACATCCTTAAGCATTTGGATTATCCAGCTCACTCCTCACGGGCTGACTCCGTGTTCACCAAGCAGCCTTCCAATTATATTACCCTTTGGCACCTGAATTTTCTACATGAAGAGAATATGCCAATATGGAAAGGCAGGTGGTGGGGCCTTTGCTAATGTTAATAAACTCACACTCTAGTTTATTCCCCAGGCTCTTGTGAGCACACTCAGCCTGAATGCTGCTCCTAGAGCTCAAGTCATTTTCTGTGCTCTAACAAATCCGAACTTCTTAGTCCCTCAAGCAAAGGATTAGACCTGGAATGCAGGGCCCTACTGGGGTGCTGCCATGGAAGGAATCTTGCTGGGAATGAGTGAGCTGGTCTGCACCACCCCTATTAAATCTCCTCCCATTAGTTTCCCAACAGCACACACAGGGATAGTAAAATTAAACACGACTACTTTGGATCTTGGGAAATTTAAATGTTAAATCTCCTTAACCTTCAAAAGTTGACTGCCTGGCAGGGTGTGGTGGCTCATGCCTGTAATCCCAGCACTTTGGGAGGCCAAGACGGGCAGATCACTTGAGGCCAGGAGTTTGAGAGCAGCCTGACCAATATGGCGAAACCCCATCTCTACTAAAAATACAAAAATTAGCTGGGTGTGATGGTGTGTGCCTGTAGTTCCAGCTACCAGGAGGCTGAGGTGGATCACCTGAACCCGGGAGGCAGAGGCTGCAGTGTGCTGAGATCACGCCACTGCACTGCAGCTTAGGTGACAGAGCGAGACGGTGTCTCAAAAAAAAAAAAAAAAAAAGTTGATGGCCCTAACTTTATGACAGCATTATGCAACTGCTTTTAATTTACAGTGAAATCAACTTTCGTTTGATTAAAAAAAAATTTCGGTCCCCCAAATCAATCTATTTTTCACTGGATCTTGCTAATTAAAAAGCATTTGATTAAAAAATTAGCCAGATGTGGGGTGGCATGCACCTATAGTTCTAGCTACTCAGGAGGCTGAGGTGGTAGGATACCTTGAGCTCAGGAGTATGAGGCTTCAGTGAGCCACGATGGTGCCACTGCACTCCAGCCTGGGCAACAGAGAGAAACTGTGTCTCTAAAAAACATAAAAACAAAAAATTTAAAGAGCAAAGCATTTGAGCGTTTGTGTGTGTGCGTGTCCACTGAAGGATGCAGAAGATGGAAACAGAAATCTTCAGAAATAGCTACTCAGAAATAACTAAGGTAAATATAGTTTATAGCTCTTCAATTACTCTATGCAAATTTCCAAATCTCTGTTCTGAATGAGTCAAGGCAAAGGCATGAAAACACCCCTACAGGGCTGCATGTCCACATCTGTGGTAGGTTGCAGACCAAAAGCTTCCCATGTCAGTGCCGAATGGACTTCTAAGTCAGCTGTGTATTACCGCTCTGAGTCCCTTAAGAGAGCTGTTGTGAATCACCACAGCAGGGGTGAGACGCCATTCTGCCTGTGCTCCTGACTGACATTCACAGAAACACTGAGCGGGTACATGCAGTGCACCAAACATGGGTGATTCATTCAAAAGAAATCTGCCAAAACAGAACGACAAGTAGAGCTAGGTTTAATGGTATGTTCCCTGAAAACTTCTGGAACACATCTCTGGTATGTTCTCAGGTGCCAGTCAGCTTCTAAGAAGGCAGAGTATCCTCATCTCCTGTCTCCTATTACCCTTGCCTTTCATCAGGGAGTGTTCAAGAGGAGGCAGCAGGTAGCAGCAGCCTTTAAAAAATCTGTCGCGGCCGGGCGCGGTGGCTCAAGCCTGTAATCCCAGCACTTTGGGAGGCCGAGACGGGCGGATCACGAGGTCAGGAGATCGAGACCATCCTGGCTAACACGGTGAAACCCCGTCTCTACTAAAAAATACAAAAAACTAGCCGGGCGAGGTGGCGGGCGCCTGTAGTCCCAGCTACTCGGGAGGCTGAGGCAGGAGAATGGCGTGAACCCGGGAGGCGGAGCTTGCAGTGAGCTGAGATCCGGCCACTGCACTCCAGCCTGGGCGACAGAGCGAGACTCCGTCTCTTAAAAAAACAGGAGAGGCCGGACGATTTGTCAACACCCTGTAATCCCAGCACTTTGGGAGGCTGAGGAGGGCGGATCACGAGGTCAGGAGATCGAGACCATCCTGGCTAACACGATGAAACCCTGTCTCTACTACAAATACAAAAAAAAAAATTTAGCTGGGTGTGCTGGTGGGCGCCTGCAGTCCCAGCCACTCGGGAGGCTGAGGCAGGAGAATGGTGTGAATCTGGGAGGCGGAGCTTGCAGTGAGCCGAGATCGCGCCACTGCACTCCAGCCTGGGCGACAGAGCGAGACTCTGTCTCGGGGGAAAAAAAAAAACTTGTCAATAAAAGACAGCAGTTGGTCACCTGGAACAGTGCGGCTGAACTCACAGTATTTGACACCAAATACACTTCGCCTCCAGCTGCCACCTCCCAGGCCAGGCCTCTAGCCCACCCTCCATACTGATGCTAGCTCTAGGCACTCCACTTCCCTACAGAACCCCCTGCAGTGCCCTGCTGCCCCAGGACCAGGCCAGACCCTGACTCACGGACACACCCTCCCCCATCTGGTGTTCTTTTTGGCTGAGCTATCTGAAAGAGCCTTTGCTACCCTGTGTCTATGCGGCAAGCCCCATCTATCCTTTACTATCCTCAGCTATCATGATTACAAAGGCTTTCCACTTCAGCCCTGCTGGATGGTCTCCACCAGCTTCTGTGCAAATTCCCTATCTTGTACGTTAAATCATTTAACAAATAATTATTACGCACCTGATAGATGTCAGGCATTGGGCCCAAGGAAACAGGAAGAGCGATACTGACAAGATCCATATGCCACACTATGCTTATCACACTGAACTGTAATGATTTCTGGGCTATCTTTAAGACGGAAGTCATGTTCTACTTATTTCAGTATTGGTAGCCCTTAGCCCAATGCCTGGCACTTAGTATGTATCCAGTGGCCATTTTCGTGATTGTAAAAAATAAGGTTCCAACTAGCTGCTAATCAGCTTTTACAAGTAACTTAATAATGACAAAAGTAGCAGGCACTAACATTTATTGAGCATCTACTATATTATCAGGTACTGTCCTGACCCAATTACATGTATTATTTAATTTCCAGAACATCCTATGAACAAGATGTTACACAGCTCCCACTTTACAGAGAAGAAATCTGAGGCTCTGAGAGGCCAAACATCTAAAGAACAGGTACACATGGGCTGTCTAGTAAAGATCTCCACAAAGCTGGGAATGTCTTTGCATGTGCTGTTCAATACAGTAGCCAGTGGCCACACGTGGCCGTTCAGTGTTTGAAACGTGGCTGGTGCAACCAAGAAAAGGAATTTTGAATTGTATTTTAATTCAATTTAATTTAATTTAATTTAGTTTTTGAGACAGAGTCTCACTCTGTCGCCTAGGCTGGAGTGCAGTGGTGCAATCTCGGCTCACTGCAACCTCTGCCTCCCGGGTTCAAGCGATTCTCCTGCCTTAGTCTCCTGAGTAGCTGGGATTATAGGCGTGTGCCACCACACCCGGCTAATTTTTGTTTTTTTAGTAGAGACAGGGTTTCACCGTGTAAGCCAGGATGGTCTCGATCTCCCGACCTCGTGATCTGCCCTCCTTGGCCTCCCAAAGTGCTGGGATTACAGGTGTGAGCCACCACACCCGGCCCCCACATTACTTTCCTGTGGTCTCAGCTATAAAATTACCAACATGGATGTGTTCCATAGCACTCCCTGGGACCTACCTGTATGCCAAGAACCACACTGGACACTGCAGGAACTATCAAAGAAAGCCATCACAGAGCTCCTGGAGGAGAGGGGAGCCCAGGGGGTGCTATCTTCAAAGGCAGAAAGGACATTTCTGTGTGCACTATCAACATAAGCAAGAAAAGAGGGACTGAGCATAAAGTGACCACAGGTTAGAGGAACTCCAGATCACCAGGACAATATGATAGAGTTTATGGAAGGCCACTTTTAGCCACTTTTTTTTTTTTTTTTTTTGAAACAGGGTCTCGCTCGTGCAGTGGCATGATCTCGGTTCATTAAAGTCTCGACCTCCCAGGTTCAAGCAACCCTCCCACCTCAGCCACCCAAGTAGTTGAGACTACAGGCCTGTACTGCCACACCTGGCTAATTTTTACATTTTCTGTAGAGATGGGGTTTTGCCATGTTGCTTAGGCTGGCCTCAAACTCCTGGCTTCAAGCTATCTGCCTGCCTTGGCCTCCCAGAGTGCTGGGATTACAGGTGTGATTCATGGCACCAGGCCCAAGCTAACTTTCAAGAATGTAGCTACTGCATTAAGTAGAGGGATCCTGCAGAAGGAAATAAATCCATTTACTTAATTAGCAGTCACTACATGATCTGAATCATGTAGCACAGTCTATGAAAAGTTGAGACTCCATGAACATACCAAACAATAGTGACTTGTACTCTTTAAGTGGATAAATTATATGGTATATGAATTATAGTATTTTTTAAAAAGCTAGTGAAAATTAGTAACAAAATATTCAGCCAATCCGAAATCCATCTTTTTCTTCTTTCCACCCCCTTACCCACCACGTCACCAGTCAGCATCTGTTAACAATCTGAAATCTTTTTATTCTTTTTGTTTGACACACAGTCTCACTCTGTCATCCAAGCTGGAGCGCAGTAGTGCAATCATGGCTAACTGCAGACGCAACCTCCTGGGCTCAAGCAATCCTCCCACATGAGCCACGCAAGTGGTTGGACTACAGGCATCAGCCATCACACCTAGCCATCACTATAAAATCTTTTTTTTTCCTTTTTTTTGAGACAGAGTTTCACCCTGTCACCCAGGCTGGAGTGCAATGGCTCAATCTTGGCTCACTGCACCCTCCGCCTCCCGGGTTCAAGCAATTCTCCTGCCTCAGTCTCCTGAATAGTTGGGATTACAAGCATGAGCCACCACGTCTGGCTAATTTTTATATTTTTGGTAGAGACAGGATTTTACCATGCTGGCCAGGCTGGTCTCGAGCTCCTGATCTCAGGTGATCCGCCTGCCTTGGCCTCCCAAAGTGCTGGGATTACAGGTGTGAGCCACCGCACCCGGCCTAGCAATCTAAAATCTTAACAAGAAAAGTAGTACTCAGAAAAACACCTCGAATCTTCTGTGGAATGATTGCAAACATATATCTTAGAACTGATGAAATAAAGGCTGAGGAGTGAAATTTGGGCAGGCCTACTTGGGAGGTACACATAATGATTTCAATACTGACTCACAATATTCAATAACTGAATTACGTACAGAACTACACTGTGAGGTAGGTTCACATATAGCATAGTTCAGGCCCAAAGACCAACAGCTGAAATGATAACATGTTGAAAACATACCTCTTCTAGGCTGAGTTGCAAATACTCAAAGATCCTATATGGATTTCTTCTGCATATTAATCTGTTTCTTTGCACCAACTAAAGAGAAAGAAACACAATATATACAGAACAAATGGAAGCACTACATGTCATAGAGAACGTATTTTAAAATGAACATTTTTCTTATAAATTCCCAGGATTCACATTGTATTGTGCTAATATTATAAAAAAATGATTACAACAAAAATTTGAGACAGACTCTTGCTCTATTGCCTGGGCTGGAGTGCAGTGGTGTGATCACAGCTCACTGCCGCCTCAAATTCCTAGACTCAAGCAATTCTCCTACCTCAGCCTTCCCAGTAGCTGGGACTACAGGCAGGCGTGTGCCACCATGCCTGGCTAATTTTTTGTAGAGACAGAGTTGTCCAGGCTGGTCTTGAACTCCTGGCCTCAAGCAACCCTCCCGCTTCAGCCTCCCAAAGTGTTTATTATAGGTGTGAGGCACCACGCTTGTCCAAGAAACGCTTTTTTATTACTTGTGTGGAAAAGGAAGTTTTAACTTTTTCACTATGAAGATTCTGGCTTATTTCCTTTTTTCCCTGTGAATTTTTCCTGCAGTTGTAATCATTTTGTTGGTGAATTTTATTTTACGTGTTGCTTTTTTCACCCAATTGTACCTAATAAGCATTTGCCTATGTTTTTGTTTTTTTGAGACAGGGTCTCACTCTGTTGCCCAGCCTTGATCTCCCAGGATCAAGCAATCCTCCCACCTTAGCCTCTTGAGTAGCTGGGACTGGCATGTACCACCACACCCAGCAATTTTTTTTTTTTCACTTTTAGTAGAAATGAGGTCTTGCTATATTGCCCTGGCTGGTCTTGAACTCCTGGCCTCAAGTGATCCTCCTGCCTCGTCCTCCCAAAGTGGTGTGAGCCACTGTGCCTGGCTCCTATGCTCTTAATATGACTTCATAAACCTCATGCTAAGTCTACATGATATTGCTTTGAATGGGTATCTCATATCCCATTCAGCCATTAGATTGTTTCTAATTTTTAGCAATTCCAGACAGCTCTAGGGTAACTCTGACAGCAAGTCCCCTAATGACGTAGCTCTCACCCAGCTTCCCTAGGCTTTTCTCGTGACGGCTGACTTCCACACGTGAGCCCTTCTCGCTCAGCTGTACTCAAGATCAGGTGTAATTATCACCGCATTTTGTTTTCTCTCAAATAAAGGAGAGAGTACCATTGGCCTTGCCTTAATTTTATAAATTTTTAAAAAGTTATTCACCAACTTTGGGGTTTTAGTTGAAATGGCCCTCACAGCTGCTGTGGCCCAGAGCCTGCTGCTTCCCTCGGACCTTACAATAGGCCAGCTACCAGCTGCAGGCAAAAGACATCCCTATTAGCCAACATCTCCAGGAACAGATGGCTTTGGAGGAAGCAATTTATTTTCTCCTACTTACTTCCTCATTTGGGGCATCCTCCCTCTCGCTCATGGCACACTCCACTTCCTCGACGAGCACGTACTCATGGTCAGGCCCCCTGTCCCCAGCATGCAGGAGGCCGACGTGCTGGCTGCCGTCCTCATGGTGAGGGCCACACTGGAGGATGAGAGCATCTTGTTTGCAGCAACAGACTTGGGGCAGAGGTGCAGCGTCCTTTCTCACACTTTTCTCAAAGCCGTCTGTTGTTGGGTTGCACCCAGAGCCCTCCTGCAGGCAGCCTAATGGCTCACTGGGGTCACCCATACCACCTGACTTTCCAGAGTCCCCATTTACCACAGAAGGTCTCTCTCCCCCTGCTGTGCCTTCCATGTTAGAAACCATTCCAGAGTTAAGCTCGTCATACACTTGAGCCTCTTCGTTCCTTTTCACAGGAGGATGCTCAAGCGGTTTCGTGTAATCCTTGAGGATTCTGCACACTGTACTCTCATCCTGCCCCTGTCTACGCATCAGCTCTGCCGCCCACTCAACACTATGCTGATACCTGCAAGACAGAAATACTGTTGGAAACAGCACTCGAATTTCAAAATTGAAAAAACAAAGCACATAAAAGACTAGAAGGTGACACACCGAAATGTTTACAGCATTATTTGTGAATGGTGCATTATAGATAAATATTTTTCTTTTTTATACTTTTCTGCATTTTCTTTTCTTTTTTTTTTGAGACGGAGTCTGGCTCTGTTGCCAGGCTGGAGTGCAGTGGCACGATCTCGGTTCACTGCAACCTCCGCCTACTGGGTTCAAGTGATTCTTGTGCCTCAGCCTCCCAAGTAGCTGGGACTACAGGCACCCGCTACCACACCTGGCTAATTTTTGTATTTTTAGTAGGGTTTTGCTATGTTAGCCAGGAAGGTCTAAATCTCCTGACCTTGTGATCTGCCCGCCTCGGCCTCCCAAAGTGCTGGGATTACAGGTGTGAGCCACCGCATCTGGTCTCTGTATTTTCTAAGTGTTCTGCAACAAGCATACGCTACTTCTTGTTTCTTTGCTTTTATAGTTTCATTTTATTTATTTATTTTTTAAAAAACCCAGTTTAACTATGAAAATTTATATAATTTAAAACTGGCAGATTAAGTGATTTAGATAAATAAGCAAAAAAAAAAAAAAAATGGCCATCCTTTATCAGGATTTTTTTGTATTATTATTAATATTTTTTGAGATGGAGTCTTACTCTGTCACCTGGGTGGAGTGCAGTGGCACGATTTCAGCTCACTGCAACCTCTGCCTCCCGGGTTCAAGCGATTCTCCTGCCTCAGCCTCCTCAGTAGCTGGGATGACAGGCTCGTGCCACCACACCCAGCTAATTTTTTATATTTTTGGTAGAGATGGGGTTTCACCATGTTGGCCAGGCTGGTCTCAAACTCCTGACCTCAAGTGATCTGCCCGCCTTGGCCTCCCAAAGTGCTGGGATTACAGGTGGAAGCCACCGCTCTCGGCTTGTTTTGTATTATTTTCAATTTTGGATCTCATAATGTTTTCAGATAGATATGCCATTCATAATACAAAGAACTTTTGTTTAGTATTGGAAAGCAAAATGAGAATTTCAATAAATATTCATCACAGTGCCTACCAACCTCTTTACAGGATAAGGAAATGATTTGGCTTATGTAGATTCATCCAAATATTCTAAGAGAAATAGCCCCTTTCCCCACAATACTTTTCAGAGTAGATTTTTTTTTTTTTTT